>NW_017891057.1:0-26313 GCF_001540865.1 Ananas comosus
GAGCAGATACCGAATGTGAACAGATTTGTGTGATTTAACTTTTGAAAACCATAAGCCTATAGGCGGTTCACTTAAATCAACCCTCATCTACTTGATTCTCGTAAGAAAGTAATCCGAGCCAAAACAACGCAAGAACAGCCGACTGCTTGATTGGCTACACAACTCATCATGTAAATCGAAGCATGAAAACAAGATCAAAAACAAGTTTCTAGGTTGGATGTGGTGAAGAATACCTTCAAAGCCTTAACTTGTAAGCACGCGCCACCATAGCGGTTATTATATGTCGGTTAGACACGACCTTAGAAGTAGACTAGGACTGCAAAAAAGTCGTTAAAAACTCCGTGTCGTCCTCAGAGACCGTCCTGTGAGGCAGACGCCGGTCCTGTAGAGACCCGGTTCTCAGTGAGGAACCGGTTCTCTGCGTAAGCCAAAAACCCACGTTCGCGCTTGAGACAGGTCTCTCGAAGACTTGAGAGCGTCCCGCTGCGTGACAGCACACACCAACGGCGTTCGGGAACCGGGTGCGCGCACAGGGGAGCGAGAGCGGAGGGTTATACAAGGGAGTTGGACCAGCAGGCGTCGAGGACTGGGGGGCGCGAACCCGGCTCTTTCCATCTCAAGAGGGGGTCCCAGAGACACCATGAAGTGTGTCAGAAAAAAAATTTGTTTTTAACCAGCAATCTAAGTCTTCTGAACTTATTCAAATTGTGTATCTTCACCACAAATAATCTTTTCTTCATACCTTAGGTGTCGATCTTTCCGAATGTGCCTTCATCCTCCAATTTGAATCTTTTCTCAAAAACTTCTGCGATCAACTCTTCAAGACTCCAAACAACTTCACGAAATTCGCCAACCTATAAAATCCTTAACAACAAGCATGTGCGAATGAGCACAAATGGCAAACAAGCAAGGTCAAAGTCTCAAGTACTCTACTCTCATGCCTCTCACATGGCAAGGTCACTAGCATCCCAAGGATCTAGTCCAAAGTCTCAAAGTGACGCTCCAACACACACACTTGCTTAGTGTCTCTTTATGACACTTAAGCATCACAACTAATCATGCCTAATTCATGTTCCATATTCCAATTAAAACAATACTAGCAAGGTTCACTTTAGCCCGGGCCCAATGCCTCTTTATGACATTGGCCCAATCTCTCAAATAGTCTAAATTCTCAAGCCTCTCTAGGCTTCCAAAAATCCCTAATATCACAATTGGCAAATAAGCTAAATGCATGAAAGTAAGGTTCATTTTCATAATAGGGATCTTAGCTTCATATCTCAACAAGAATGCTATATCACACATGCATGCTCTCTACTACATAGAGGTCCAAAATTTTACTTTATGCAATATAAGCATTTTAAGCATTCTAAAATTCACAATAAATACATATAACAGGAATATGCATGCTTTTTCATTTTATAACACTTAAATCGTCAACAATGAAATTTTCTCATTGAGTGGCTAGGTCAAACCCACCGAACCGTCGCGTGCTCCTTCGATTCGCCGAACGGAGTTGTCCACGAGTCTCAAAATACCCTAAAAGTATTGAGCGAAGAGATACACGGGTATTACGATCAACTATAAGATCAAACCTTAACAAACTTGACAAAAGGGCTAAAACTCACCTAATGTGTGGAAAATCTCTCTCAAGCTCCAAAAAAGAGCTAAATCCCTTCCAATCCAAGCCCAAGGAAGGTTCAAATCCAATCAATCTAGCCTCAAAAGTCCTAGATCAAAAAGCCCCAAAAATCAACCCTAATATCCATTCTAGGGTTCCATATGGTAAAACCTACCAAATCAATGATCAAAGGGTAGAATCCAAGTACTAACCTCCCAAGATGCCTCCAAACAAGCTCTAAATCTCCTAGGGTTGAAGATTGGTCCACCACCAAGCTCTACAAGCAAGCTCCAAGCCAAGCAAGGATGGAAAAGAGAGAAAGGGGTTGAGCTCCAAGCTCCCTCAAGCAAGCTTCTCTTCTTCTTCTCCTCCTTCTTTTTCTTCTCTCTCTAGAAGGTGTAGGGTGAGGGTGAGAAAATGAGGAGCGAAGAGAGGGAAATGGCTAATAAGCCCATCTAGCGTAACAAAATCCGGAGAGGCCCCTCAAAAACTCAAATTTACATCAGCCCGAACTGGGCAGTTTTCGCCCAGAGGGACCGGTCTCTCCCCAGCAGGGACCGGTCTCTCNGCCAGGTACCGGTTGCCTCAAGGTTTCCGTAACACTGCTCACTGGGGGACCGGTTTATCCTTTCAGGGATCGGTCCCCGAGAGTAAAAACTTTTTAGGTCGGAAAACATTCTACAGCCCTCCACCAAGTGTGGAAAAGCTCGAATACATCCAAACACTCGAACCTCGCAATTTGCAAAGGTCCAGTGTGCTCTAGGCTCAAACTTTAACCATCTCAAGAATAGGGTCAAAAACTCACCTCTGGTGCAAAATTTCTTCCTAAGCTCCAAAAGAGAGCTAAATCCCTCCCAAACCAACCCAAAGGAAGGCTCTAATCCAAGTGAAGAAGCTCCAAAAGCCCTAGATCAAAAATCCCCAAAAATCAACCCTAATATCCATTCTAGGGTTCCATAAGGTAAAAACCCACCAAACAAGAAATCCTGGAGAAAAACAAGTTGCTTACCTCCTAGAAGCTTTAATCTAGGTTCAAAACCCTCTAGGTTCCAAGATCTTTCCTCCACTAAGCTCCAAAACCAAGCTCCAAACCTTGCAAGGGTGGGAAGAAGAGAAAGGGTTGAAGCTCCAAGCCTCCTCAAGCAAGCTCCTCCTGCTCTTCTTCTCCTCCTTCTTCTTCTCTCTCTAGAAAGTGTAGGGAGAGGGTGAGAATGAGGAAATGAGGAAGGAAAGAGGGTGGAATGGCTAATAAGCCCATCTAGTGTAACAAAATCCAGTGAGGCCCCCCAAAAAACCAATATTACATCAGCCCGGTCTGGGTAGTTTTCGCCCAGAGGGACCGGTCTCTCCCCAGCAGGGACCGGTCTCTCGCTGTGAACCCGAAAAACCAACGTTCGGGAACCGGTCTCTCCCTACGCGGGACCGGTCTCTCACTGCGAAGACGCCCCCGGGGACCGGTCTCGCCCGCCAGGGACCGGTTGCCTCAGGGGTGCCGCAACACTACTCACTGGGGGACCGGTCTCTCCTTTCAGGGACCGGTCCCCGAGAGTGAAAACTCTCAGGACTCGTCCAGAATTCAGGTTTCCAAACTTTTTGGATCGGAAAACATTCTACGACCTTCCACCAAGTGTGGAAAAGCTCGAAACACATCCAATCACTCGAACCTCACAATTTGCAAAGGTTCAGTGTGTTACATTCACCCCTCCTAAAAAGGAGTTTCGTCCGCGAAAATCAAAATGACAAGTACCTCAAGCCTCCATCTGAAAAAGATGGGGATAGCGCTCCCGCAGTGCGCTCTCCAGCTCCCAAGTGGCCTCGCGCTCGTCGTGGTTGCTCCAAAGCACCTTCACGTAGGGAATCTCACGGTTCCGCAATCTTTTCACCTCGCGAGCCAAGATCCTCAACGGCTGCTCCTCGAAGCTCAAATCATCCCTCAGCTCCACAGGCGTAGCGTCCAACACATGAGCCGAATCATGGATGTACTTCCGAAGGACCGATACATGAAAAACGTTGTGTACACCCGATAGGTTCGGTGGTAGAGCAAGTCTATACGCTACCGGGCCTACACGCTCAAAAACCTCATACGGTCCAATGTATCGGGGGCTCAACTTATCCCGGATTCCAAACCTTCTAATCCCTCGAGTCGGTGAGACTTTCAAGAAAACGTGATCTCCAATCTGAAACTCCAAGTCTCATCGATGCCGGTCAGCGTAACTCCTCTGCCTACTCTGGGTTGTCAACAGTCGCTCCCGAGCAATGCGAACCTTGTCCTCTGCTTCCTGGAGCACATCTGGGCCTAAAGCCAATCTCTCGCCAACTTCACTCCAATGAAGCGGCGATCTACACTTCCGATCATAGAGTGCCTCGAACGGTGCCATCTTGATGCTTGCTTGGTAACTATTGTTATAAGCAAACTCTGCCATCGGTAGATGCTGCGACCATCCTCCCTGGAAGTCAATCACACAGGCTCGAAGCATGTCCTCGAGAGTCTGAATAGTACGCTCTGACTGCCCGTCACTCTGAGGGTGGAAAGCTGTACTGAAGTCTAAGCGCGTACCCAAAGCATCCTGTAAGCTCCTCCAAAAGTGAGATACAAAACGGGAGTCTCGATCCGAAACGATAGAAGTAGGTACCCCATGCAATCGCACAATCTCATCCAAGTATACTTGTGCGAGTCTCTCACCAGTCCAAGTAGTGTGGATAGGTATGAAATGTGCCGATTTCGTCAACCTATCTACGATCACCCAAATAGCGTCATGCCCGGCCTGTGAGCGAGGCAGTCCCATCACGAAGTCCATGGTGATCTTTTCCCACTTCCACACTGGAATCGGTAGGCTCTGCAGCTTCCCGCAGGAACTCGGTGCTCAGCCTTCACCTGTTGGCAAGTTAAACATCTAGCAACAAACTCACCCACATTCTTTTTCATTCCGGGCCACCAATAAAGTAATTTCAAATCCTTGTACATCTTGGTGCCTCCCGGATGTATAGCATACGGTGCTCGGTGTGCTTCTTGAAGAATATCCTCTTTAATGTCCAAGTCTGTCGGTACACAAAGTCGTCCGCGGAATCGCATCAATCCATCACCGTCCAAGGTAAAATCACCAGTGCAACCATCAACTGTCTTAGCTCGAATCTTTTGCAACTCCTCATCGGAAGCTTGCTTTTCTTTAATCCTTTCCATAAGTGTAGGCTGCAACACCAAAGCCGTCAGTCTCAAGGGTGTATCAGGAGCCACCACCTCTAACTCCAACCGCTTCATCTGCTCGATTAACGGCGGTTGAGTAACCATAAGCATCGCTAAGTTTTACATCGATTTCCTACTTAGCGCATCCGCCACCACGTTAGCCTTGCCTGGGTGGTAAAGTATCGTCAAATCATAATCCTTGAGTAGCTCCAACCATCTGCGCTGCCTTAAGTTCAACTCCTTCTGAGTGAATAGATACTTTAAGCTCTTGTGATCTGTATATACTTCGCATCGCTCGCCGTAAAGATAGTGGCGCCATAGCTTCAAAGCAAAGACTACGGCCGCCAACTCCAAGTCATGGGTAGGATAGTTTCTTTCGTATTCCTTTAATTGGCGAGAAGCATACGCGATCACTTTCCCGTCCTGCATCAAAACACAGCCCAATCCATTAAAGGAAGCATCACTATAAATCACATACCCTGCTTCAGCAGTCGGCAAGGTAAGGATTGGGGCGGTCGTCAGTCTCTGCTTCAACTCTTGGAAGCTCCTTTCACACGCATCATTCCAAATAAACTTGGTGCCTTTATGCGTGAGCCTCGTGAGGAGAGTAGATAACTTGGCAAATCCTTCAACGAACTGCCGGTAGTAGCCGGCTAAACCAATGAAGCTCCGTATCTCGGTCACGCTCGTCGGCCTCGGCCAATCCTTGATAGCTTCAATTTTTCTTGGATCCACAGCTATCCCTGATCCTGGAATCAAATAGCCTAAAAACGCCACCTGCCAAAACTCACACTTTTTCAACTTGGCATAGAGCTTCTTTTCCCGAAGCACTTGAAGTACAAGTCTCAAGTGTTCCTCGTGATCCACATCACTTCGGGAATAGACCAAAATATCGCCGATGAATACTACGACGAACATGTCTAGATAATGCTTGAAAACACGGTTCATTAAATCCATAAAAGCTGCCGGGGCATTAGTAAGTCCAAACGGCATAACGGTAAACTCATAATGTCCATACCGTGTTCTAAAAGCCATCTTCGATACATCCTCAGGTCTGATCCTTAACTGGTGATAGCCCGACTGCAAGTCGATCTTGGAGTACACACAAGATCCCTGGAGCTGGTCAAATAGATCATCAATCCTCGGTAATGGATACTTGTTCTTGATCGTGACTTTATTAAGTTCACGATAGTCCACGCATAAGCGAAGTGATCCATCCTTCTTCTTCACAAATAAAATCGGTGCTCCCCAAGGTGACACACTCGGTCTCACGAAACCCTTGTCCAAAAGATCCTGCAACTGTGCCTTCAGCTCCTTTAATTCTGCTGGTGCCATCCTATAGGGTGCCTTTGAGATTGGGGTAGTCCCGGGAACGAGATCTACCACAAACTCAATCTCCCTGTCAGGTGGCATGCCTGGAAGCTCCGCTGGAAACACATCTCCAAATTCCCGCACCACGGAGATATCCTCAATCCTAGGGGCGTCATCCTCACCCCGCAACACAACAGTAGCCAAGTAGGCTACGCAGCCTCTACTAATCAACTGCCTAGCTCGAGAGGAGCTAACCGTCATCGCAAACAGCGAACTTTCGCATCCTCGGTACACAACCTCCGCTTGCCCCGGCTCTCTAAATGTCACAGTTCGATCCTTGCAATCGATAGTGGCATAGTACTTAGTAAACCAATCCATGCCCAAGACAACATTTATGCAAAGCTAGCAAGTCCACGGGTATGATCCAATCTCCAACCCGAACAGGGCAATTGGGGCAAAACTCCCGAATATCCAAGAAATGATCGGGTACAACAACTCGTCCCGGATGCAACAAAGATACAAGTGGGATGCCATGCAACTCGGCAAACAGCCGGTCTATGAATGAATGCGATGCACCGGTATCAAACAATGCTCGAACTCGAATACCATAAAGTAAAATGATACCTGCGACCACATTCTCGGCTGCCGCCGCCTCCTCAGTTTGGGCCGCGTACATGCGTCCGCTCGGGGCCTGTCGTGACCCCTCCGCCTGCTGCTGAACTGGCGGCCGTCCTGCCTGGTGATGCGCAAAAGATGTCCCCTGACTGGGACCTCGCGATGCTGGTGCAGATGCCGAAGATGGCGCTGGCGCTGAACCTCTCGGGCAATCCGACTGGAAGTGGCCTTCCTTGCCGGACAAGAAGCACCTGTCCCGACTGCGTGAACACTGCCGCGGGTAATGAGGATCGCCACAGATCACGCAGCGGGGAGCTTGGCGACGATCGGGTCCTCCTCGCTGAGTAGACGAGCCACGCCCTCGCGACTGGCTCCGGCTCCTGGGGTGCCGCGGCGGCCTCCGTGAGTGCGTCTGACTCGCACCCTCAGCCCCTGGCCTCTTGTCCTTGCCCTTATCTAGGGCCGCGCGTCGCTCCTGAAGGTCTGCCGCTCCCGCCTCCACAATGAGCGCACTGTCCACAACCTCCCGGTAGGTTTGGAGGTTAGAGGACTGCACCAACCGAAAGATCGAAGGCCGCAATCCACTCTCGAAAATGCGGGCATTGTCCTCGTCATCCCGCACCACAAAAGGCACACAGTGGAGTAGCCTGAAAAACTCCCTCTCGTACTCGGCTACTGACCGCTCATCCTGGCGCAAGCTGCGCAAATCCTGCTCCATCTTTCTCTTAACGCTGGTCGGGAAGTAATGCGCCAGAAGAAGCTCCTTGAATCGCGCCCAAGAAATTACTGCCAAGTCAGTGTTGGGGTTGTCCTGGATATCCAACCACCAACGGTAGGCCTCGCCGTCGAGAAAGTGTGTAGCGAGCCAAACTCTATCCCGCTCCTCCACAAAGGTGTCTCGAAAAAGCTTCTCCATGTGCATCAACCACTTCTCAACAATCCAGTGGTCGACGCTCTCGCCATCAAACGTCCTCGGGCTGCACCTCCTAAACTCACCAAGGCGCTCCATGAGCCGATCCCGCTCGGCTCCCTCCACCATCACGGAAAAAACCCCCCCCGCTACAGACGCTCGCGCTGGTGGTACTGCGATGTCCTCTCCCCGAGGCGCCGCCTCAGGTGCTGCACGTGAAGAACTGGGCGCAGAGGACTGCGCCCTCGGTGCGACGTCCACCACGGGTGCTGGCGGCGTGGGACCCTGAGTCTCCCTCGAAGCTGCCGCCTGCTGAAGTAGGAGGTCCTCAAGATGCTTCATCCGCGCCTCCTGCCGCTGAGCCACCTCAGCCTGTCGCTGCGCCGCTGCCGTCTGCTGCGCCAACAGATCAGTGAGAACCGCAAACTGGGTCCTCAAGTTACGGACCTCACTGGATCCGGCAGTAGCGGAGGTCTCGACATCCTCGGGGTGTGCCACATCATCCGCCCCGGCAGACTGGGAGTGTGTAATCGGCATCGACACTACAGAACATAAAAGCGCAAGTTAGTAACCCACGCTATCGTATCCCCGCTCAAATAGATAAAACCCAAATCTTGCGAAAGTAAGGAAGTGTCCTTCACTACTAACTCCCGATGTTACGTTGTTGGCCGCCAACGTAACCCTCCGCGAAGTTAGAAGTCGTACACTCCGATCGAACTCTAACTTTTTAGAGTTATCATCAAACCCAATCGAAATACTTTCGCTAACAATTCAATTAGACCTCGTCTCTCACGAGCCTAATTCCTATAATCCAAGCCTCCTCAAGCAAGCTCCTCCTCCTCTTCTTCTCCTCCTTCTTCTTCTTCTCTCTCTAGAAAGTGTAGGGAGAGGGTGAGAATGAGGAAATGAGAAAGGAAAGAGGGTGGAATGGCTAATAAGCCCATCTAGTGTAACAAAATCCAGTGAGGCCCCCCAAAAAACCAATATTACATCAGCCCGGTCTGGGTAGTTTTCGCCCAGAGGAACCGGTCTCTCCCCAGCAGAGATCGGTCTCTCGCTGCGAACCCGAAAAACCAACGTTCGGGAACCGGTCTCTCCCTGCGCGGGACCGGTCTCTCACTGCGAAGACGCGCCCGGGGACTGGTCTCGCCCGCTAGGGACCGGTTGCCTCAGGGCTGCCGCAACACTGCTCACTGGAGGACCGGTCTCTCCTTTTACGGACCGGTCCCCGAGAGTGAAAACTCTCAGGACTCGTCCAGAATTCAGATTTTCGAACTTTTTTTTGGATCGGAAAACATTCTACGACCCTCCACCAAGTGTGGAAAAGCTCGAAACACATCCAATCACTCGAACCTCACAATTTGCAAAGGTCCAGTATGTTACACCGCCGGACCGGGAGATTGAGTTCATGATAGACTTGATTCCCGGGACCGCGCCGATATCAAAGGCCCTGTATCGCATGGCGCCGGCTGAGCTGAGAGAGTTGAGAGATCAGTTGCAAGATCTTCTTGACAAGGAGTTTATTAGGCCGAGCATGTCACTATAGGGAGCCCCCGTATTGTTCGTGCGCAAGAAGGACGGATCTTTTCGACTCTGCGTGGACTACCGCGAGTTGAATAAGGTCACTGTGAAGAATAGGTACCCGTTACCCCGCATCGACGACTTGTTTGATCAGTTGCAGGGGTCGCGCGTGTACTCGAAGATCGACCTTCAATCCGGCTACCATCAGTTGAAGATTAAGCCGGAGGATGTTCCGAAGACCGCATTCCGTACGCGGTATGGACACTACGAGTTCACCGTGATGCCATTCGGGCTTACAAATGCCCCGGCTGCATTCATGAGCTTGATGAACCGAGTGTTCAGGGAGTGTCTAGACCGATTTGTCGTAGTCTTCATAGACGACATCTTGGTCTACTCACGCAGTGAAGAGGAGCATGCGGAGCATTTGCGCATTGTACTTCAAATCCTTTGGGAGAAGAAATTGTACGCAAAGCTGAAGAAGTGTAACTTCTGGCTCCGAGAAGTCGTTTTTCTCAGGCATGTCATTTCCGAGGGCGGTGTTTATGTGGACCCGAGGAAAGTGGAGGCTATTGAGAAATGGCCGCGCCCGACGAATGTCGCTGAGGTCCCGGAGCTTTGTGGGCCTAGCAGGTTACTATCGACGGTTCGTGGAAGGGTTCTCGAAGATCGTGACTCCACTCACCTGTCTGACGCAGAAGGGCACCAGATTCGTTTGGAGCGACGAGTGTAACCGGAGTTTTAAAGAGTTGAAGGAAAGGTTAACTTCGACTCCGGTACTCGCCTTACCGGTGCAGGGTGAAGATTATGTCGTTTTTAGCGACGCGTCCTATCTGGGCTTGGGGTGTGTGCTGATGCAAGGCGGGAGGGTGATTGCTTATGCATCTCGTCAGTTGAAAAGCTACGAGAAGAACTACCCCATACATGATTTAGAATTGGCGGCGGTAATCTTTGCTTTGAAGCTTTGGAGACACTATCTATATGGTGCTCATTGCGAGATCTACACCGACCATAAAAGTTTAAAGTACTTATTTACCCAGAAAGAGCTGAACATACGACAACGGCGGTGGTTGGAATTGCTAAAAGACTACGATGTTGATATCCTTTACCACCCCAGGAAAGCGAATGTGGTCGCGGATGCACTTAGTCGGAAGTCGGCGGAGAACCACGCCTTGTGGGTTACAAATCAGACGCCCCTATGGCTGCAAATAGGAAAGATAAATCTTGAGGTAGTGGCCCCAGAAATTCCGACCAAGTTAATGGCGCTTATAGTTCAACCGACCTTATTGGAGAGGATCAAGAATCTACAATCTGCGGACACGACTCTTCAGAAGGTGCGGCACGATATTGAGAGTGGCCATGGCGGAGATTTCAGCATGGATGCTAGCGGTGCACTACAGTTTCGAAACCGGTGGTGTGTGCCAAACGACGAGGAGCTTCGCAAGCTGATTTTGCAAGAAGCGCATTAGTCTCCTTATGTCGACCACCCGGGCGGCACCAATATGTTCCACGAGTCGAAGATGCTTTATTGGTGGCCGGGAATGAAAGCGGATATTGGACGTTTCATGGCGAAGTGTTTGGTATGCCAACCGGTGAAAGCGGAGCGTCGATTTCCAGCGGGAAAGCTTCAGAGTTTATCTATTCCCGTTTGGAAATGGGAAGACATATCGATGGATTTCGTCGTCCGTTTACCTCGCTCGACGGGTGGCCACGATGCAATTTGGGTGATTGTGGATCGTTTGACGAAATCGGCACACTTTCTGCCGATCCACAACACTTGGGCAGGTGAGAAGCTCGCGCAAGTATATCTCGATGAGATAGTGAGGCTACATGGGGTGCCGAAGTTGATTGTGTCAGATCGAGAACCCAAGTTCACTTCACACTTTTGGAAAAGCCTGCAGGAAGCCCTTGGCACACGACTCGAGTTCAGTACTGCCTTTCATCCTCAGACCGATGGGCAGACAGAGAGAACCATCCAGACCCTGGAGGATATGTTGCGGGCGTGTGCCATTGATTATAAGGGGAGTTGGTGTAAGCACCTGCCGATGGCCGAGTTCGCCTACAACAACAGTTATCATGTAAGTGTGGGAATGGCACCATTCGAGGCTCTCTATGGGCGGAAGTGCCGATCTCCCATTCATTGGAGTGATGTAGGCGAGCGAGTGGAATTCGGTCCCGACGTGTTGCGAGAGGCGAAGGAGAAAGTCCACCTTGCTCGCAAGAGATTGCTCACGGCGCAGTCTCAATAGAAAAGCTATTTAAATAAGCGCCGTAGAGATTTGGAGTTTGCGGTGGGTGACCGCGTGTTCTTGAAAGTTTCGCCGATGAGAGGCGTAAAAAGGTTTGGGGTGCGAGGGAAGTTGAGTCCTCGTTATATTGGCCCCTACGAGATCTTGGAGCGGATTGGGACGGTGGCTTACCGACTAGCATTGCCACCCAAGCTTGTGGGTGTGCACAATGTATTCCACGTCTCCAATCTCCGCAAGTATGTGCATGATCCTGAGCAAGTCTTGGTTTATGAGCCGCCGAAACTGCAAGAAGATATGAGCTACGAGGAGTTTTCGGTGACGATTTTGGCTCGGGAGGTGCGTAAGTTGAGGAATCGAGAAATTCCCTACGTTAAGGTTCGATGGAGCAATCATAGTGATCGCGAAGCCACTTGGGAGCTCGAGAGTGAGATGAAGATGCATCACCCTCACTTATTCGAGGATTAAGTTGAGGTATGAGTTTAGAATTTAAAGTTCTAAATGAATTTAGTATTATTGAGATCGTTTCGAGGACGAAACTCTTGTAAGGTGGGGAGGATGTAAGAGAAGTGGATTCTCGAAATCCGAGGATTTGACTTCGTTTAGAATCGACTAATTGTCGAGTTGGTGTGCTTCGGAAAGTTCGAGAACATCAAAAACATCAAAAGTGCATTGAGGACGAACCCACGAGAGCTTGGAGTGAAATCTGCTCAAGGAGCAGATTTCAAGGAGCAGATTTCATGCTCTCGGGGACCGGTCCCTCTGGGAGGGGACTGGTTCCCGTAACCCCCATTTTTCGGAGAAAGCTCTCGGGGACCGGTCCCTCAGGGTGGGGGGACCGATTCCCGTACGCGTAATTTTTGGGCAGCTCTCAGGGGACCGGTCCTCCCTCAGAGGGACCGGTCCTCGTAGCCCAAAATGGCCCAGTGAAAGCTGTTCATTTAGTGGAAAGTTGATGGGGTTTTCTGCAATTAGGCCTATATGAGAGCTTGGGGGACCACTTCTCCCTCTCACCCTCTCATTTTCCTCTCTCACACTCTCACTCTTTCCCTCTCTCTCTAGAAAGAAAGAAAGGAGAAGAAGAAGTAGGGGAAGGAGAAGAAGAAGTAGAGGAAGAAGAAAAAGGAGAAGACCAAGAAGAGGAAAAGAATCATCTTCTTCCTTCTCTCCCTCAAACTAGAGCAAGCTTGGAGCTTGGTATAGAGGTAAACCTCAAACCCTTCAATGGTGGATTTCTTGGATTTAGGGTTTTGTTGTTAGAAATGGTTCGAATGGAACCTATTGAGGCTAAGGAGATGGTTCGAGCTCGAATTTGAAGCTCGCACTGCGGATTTCCCCAACGTTGCTAACCTAGGGCACCGAATTGGAATTTTTGGAAGTCTAGGGTTTTGATCTATTTTGATAGGTCGGAAACCTAATTGCTAGGTCTCTAAACGCGCAGGCGAAGACGGTTTGAGGATCCGTCGAGTGGGTGCGAAGTTATCTTCAAAAAGGGACCTTCGGAGCTTCGTTCCCGCCTAGAAGGCCAACGAGGCGTCGTAGAGTCAGCGAAGCATATTCGAAGAGTCGCGACATCGCCACGAGGTGGGGGAGTGCCATCTCGAAGCAGTTGAACTGCTCCCTATGTCTGAGTTATCATATTGATCAAGTGCATATTGTGATATAGCATTATAGGGTGTTAAATGTAATTGTACATATCATTGCATGCTAGCGTTAGTTGGGTTTGTGAATATAATGAATAAGAACCTAGTATGCATGAGTTGAACATGAGATAGTTAACCCTATATGTGATGAATATGTTATGTGAATACGAACCTAGTATATTGCAAACTAGCGTATTGAGAACGAGTGGCATCTAGATAACAATGAACACAGAACGAGTGGCATCTAGTTGATATGGAACATGAAAACCTTAGTGTAGTCGAACACTATGAGATTGAGAACTAGAATACTTCAATTCTACGTTGAGACCAACTCTAGTTGGTAGGGTGTTCCCAGTTTATGAGATTGGATTGAGCTCACATAGCCTGTCTGCACCTGTGGAGGTCGCTCCTCACAGGTAGTGCACTCCGGAGGTTGTCACGCGAGGGGGGCAGTGTAGTTGCCCTTGGACCATTGTAGCTGTCCGCAGGCGGTCTCGGGGTAGTTGACTAGCTAGCCTCCTTCCCTATGAGACTTACACACGTGAGACTGTGAAAGAGCCTTGAGTTCGCCGAGAGATTGGGTAACCAGACGAGACACATTATTGTTGTGCATATTAGTTGGTTACTTAGCCTTACCTTATGATACATGCATGCACCATTTCAGATTGAGGCATAGTTAGATGTTCATTTTATATACCCGAGGTTTATTACAGATGTTTTCAATTCAGCAAATACCTATCTATCTGCATATCTATCTGTGCCTGCTTAGACCTAGTGGGGAGATCGGCGGAGTCGGCGGCCGAACCCCACTGGGAACTATGAAAGATAGTTCTCACCCCACTTTGTTGCAGGTCCGAGTTCGAGTAGCCCCGGCGAGGATCGCGGCAAGGGCGTAGCGCCCTAATGGTATTAGCACATAGCTAGCTTTACTTCCTTTTGCATTAGCTACCCTGTACTTATATTGAGAGTAGATATTGTATAGGGTGAGGTTTTGAGAGGATTGTACTTGTATATGATCATATTTTGGGAAAAGAACAAAAGAGTTGTAATTAAATGTATTAAGTTGAATGGATGTAATAGAATAGTTAAGTATCTTTCTTTCATTCACTTGTATGGCTGTATTACTCGTGATGCTTGCTCTCGTATTGTATAGCACTATTTGTGCTTTCGTGGTATGATTGTGTGTGTATTCAAGTTGTTGTCCTGGAAACTTTGTCATGCCCCGAGACCGCTACCAATTTGGTCCGGCCCCGGGCGCGTCGAACAGACGCCGAACGGATAGGACCTCCCCTGTCCGCCCAAGGCTAACCAATAGATCATGCATAAGAATTTGCCTAGGAATCAATTCATAAATACACGATCACAAGGAGCACCACCAGTGCTAGCATCCGAGAGCAAGATACAAGTATGAAAATATACAAGTACATAAAGAGAGAAGGTTCTATCTATTACATTCATTCAAAAATATAATACAAGCACTCAAACCTCACCCTATACATCATCTACTCTCAAATATAAATAGAGGTAGAGCTAATACAAAAGAGGTAGGTGGCTAATGCAACTAGGGCGCCGGGCCCTTACCGCAATCCTCACGCTCGCTCGGGAAGCTCGAACTCGGACCTGTAAAGAGTGGGGTGAGAACTAACTTCCTTAGTTCCCAATAGGTTCGGCCGCCGACTCCGCCGGTCTCCCCACTAGGTCCAAGTGGGCACAAGTAGATACACAGATAGATAGATATGGAAAGCTGTAGAAACAGATAGAAAACTACTCTACTATGCCCGAATCATAAACATATGGATGCATGTACAATGAAATGGTAAGCAACTAACCCGTCAACATGTCCAAAAGTAAAGCCATGCACTTAATCATCAATCTCATTTACTTGTTTCTTAATCTCGTGGCTTCTCTGAAAGCTTGCCTAC
The DNA here is from genome assembly GCF_001540865.1 of Ananas comosus. Lineage (NCBI taxonomy): Eukaryota > Viridiplantae > Streptophyta > Magnoliopsida > Poales > Bromeliaceae > Ananas > Ananas comosus. Next base: position 14,968 of record NW_017891057.1, read on the forward strand.
TGCTTACTAGCCATCTCGAAGGTAGGGAGGGTCAACTCGCACGACAAACCGAGACCGTCTGCCGGGACCCAAAATAGGCAATCCCTTGGGATCCAAAATAGGCAATCCCACGTGACCAACTCCGGAGCGCACTACTTGTGAGGGGCTTCCATCACAAGATTTAATAACAGACCGTGAGCATGATCCAATCCTCGTCTCGAGAATACCCTATCCTCTAGGGTTACAATCATCATATAGTCCATAGGTTTCACATACACTACGACTCATATGTGTCATTTGTTCTTGGTTTAACATTAGACCCACCATTGAGTTCATCTTTTTTCTTGCACTATAGGATTCACAATCTCGACCCAATCCTTATCGATACATTATATCAAGTATCCAATACATGCTACGATATCATCAAGAAAACATGAGGAAAGGCAATGCATAATCATCCTATAATGCAATAATACAAGATGCAAGAATCGAAATGTACTAAGACATAGAAGGGGGCCCAGTTGCTTCGGGATGGTCACCACCCACCTCTTGGTGATGCCGCGATGATAGAAAACTTGACGTCGGGGTTCTTGAACGTCGCCCTAGCTCCTCGGGGCGAAGCGAGCCCTCAAGTACTCGATTCGGCGATTTCTCCGCACCCACTCGTCGGATCGAGAAACCGACTTCGCCGACGCGTTCCGGGGCCTAGCAATTAGGTTTGCGACCTACTAAATTAGATCAAAACCCTAGATTTCCAAAATCCCAATTTCGTGCCCTAGAATGGCAACGAGGGAGAAATCTGTGGTGAGAGCTTCAATTTCGAACTCGAACCACCTATTTATCTCCTCTAGATTCCATTCGAACCATCTCTAAACAACAAAAAACCCCAAACCCTAGAACTACCATTATAGGGTCTAGAGCTTACCTTCAAACGAAGGCTCCAATGTAAGATATGAATCCCTAGGATCTAAAAAGTAAAAGACACCTAGAGGGGGGTGAATAGGTGTAAACGGCAACAATCTCGAAACTCGATGCAAATTTAAAATAGAATGCGGAAAAATAAAATCAGCACACCGAGAATTAACGTGGGAAAACTCCAAACCGGAGAGAAAAACCCACGGGACCAACCACATAAAGAAATCCACTAAGAAAACATGAGTACAAGTGATTTATCAAAAATACAAGACTCGAAATACCGAATTCTCGTTGTAGAATATCTTTGTCAGTCCTCGATCGCTTGAAATCCTCCAACCGATCACACTGCAAATCCTTGCAGCCACACACGCCTCGATTCCACGAAACGCCTACCGAATCCACGGTCTTCACGCGAGATCCACGCGCTAACACTCCATCCGAAGCTCGTAGAGATTTAACAATTTATGGTGATTTAAACTCTTTGGAAGCACATATGATATGAGGAGAAATCCAAATCAAAACATCACCAATTTGATCCTTAAAGAAAGTTTGAATCAAAAACAGAAGAATCAAACCGGTGATCTAAAACTTGATCTTGAGAAACATGGATAAAAAAACAAATCAAGCCGTTGGGGTTTCTAAAAGATTATCTTACTCAACTCTAGTCATATGGAGATCCTCATATCATATTTATAGGTTTAGAAGACTTCTAGATAGACTAGGATTCCAAAAACTCAAATTTAAAAACAAACGACGGTCTTAGGGTCCGGTCCTCTCGAGGAGACCGGTCCTTGGGGGACCGGTCCTCCAAGGTGAGGTCCGGTCTTACGCTGCGTAGATGTCAAAATATGCGTACGGGAACCGGTCCTCAATTTAGAGACCGGTCCCTCCCTGCGCAACAAGGAAAACCACTTACGGGGACCGGTCCTCAAGACCAGAGACCGGTCTCCCAAAACTTCTACGCAGAGAAGCTTGATGGGTCCGGTCCCTCTGATCAAGGACCGGTCCCCGACCCCTGATTTTTCAGAAAACTTTAGAATAAGTGAAAAGAAAAGCAAGTCTTCTAAACATCTTTTAATAATGAAAACTTCACCATAAATTGTTTCTAATCATACCTGAGTTCTCAAGGGTCTTTGATCACAAAACTTCAATTCTTTTCGTCAATCTTCATCTTCTAATTCTTCGAGACTCTATCCAAACCCTTCACGAAATCCGCCAACTTATAAAATCCTTAACAATCTCCCCCTTTGGCGATTTCGTGACAAAATACAAAAAGAATTTACAATGCTTATCCAAAGACAAAAATAAGAAGGTTATCGCAATCACCAAACAACAACCTTCTGCGTGATCGATCCAACAAAAACAAAATTACATTTTTAATATCCTAATACAGACTCTATGACTTAGAACATGACATGGAGTCTCGAAGTCTTGAAATACCCTGCAAAACAATCTCCACACACTTCATCAAAATTTGCAATGAAATCGGGTATATGTCAATTTGCAATGAAATTGGGTATACGTCAGTTCAAGTAAACAAAGTCAAGTAAACAAAGTCAAGTAAACAAAGTCAAGAGTTCAAGCAAGCATAGTTACATCCTAAACAAAGTTCAACCTAACAAGCAAGCATCTAAGCATCATCAAGCATAGTTACAACCTAACAAGCAAGCATACATCCTAAGCAAGTAAGCAAGTAAGCAAAGTTAAAGCATCTAAGCATAGTTACATCCTAAACAAAGTTCAACCTAACAAGCAAGCATCTAAGCATCATCAAGCATAGTTATAACCTAACAAGCAAGCATACATCCTAAGCAAGTAAGCAAGTAAGCAAAGTTAAAGCATCATCATCATCCTCCCCCTTTTTGTCAAGAAAACGCCAAAACGACCAAACGGAGGAAACACCAAAAGATCTCAGTCGGAGTCAGCACCAGGCGCAGGAAGATCCGCACTACAACACCCTAGTTTGTCAAAGATAGCCCGCATCATACGACGAAGCTTGCCCACTTGGCGAGTGAGACGCTCCTGCTCGGCAACCATGCGAGCTTGATCCTCAGAAATCCGTCGAAGTTCGCCCGAGATGCGTTCTTGCTCGAGAGATAACCTTTGTTGTTCCCGATAAACAGAAGAGACGGACATTTCTTCCTCAGACACCTCTGCCGAAGGACGAGAAGGACCAGGAGGTGGAGTGGAACGCTGCTGAGACGAACGTCGTGGAGGAGAACGCTGTGACTGAAGCTGCACCGAAGACTTGATGAAAGTAGTTTCACTAATCACACCCAGACTATGCTCATAGGACGAACATCGCGTGTCCACATCAAACATCCTCAGTATCCGCATAATGATCAAAGGATAAGGCAACCTCTCGGACTGACTAGAAGTCTTGATATCTTTAGCCATACGGCGCCAAATCAAAAATGGAACATTAAGATTGATCCTCCTATCACGAACCACATTCGGCATACCCACCAAATACATATAAAGCATGCGATCCCAACGCACCACCTTCGTGTTAGCCAACGGCATGATATTGTAGCAGACCACAAAATTTAGGAAACGATACTCGATCTTCAATTCCTTTGACATTACACAAATGCCGTTTGGTTCAACGTTGGGCAAACATACTCCATTCATAACCAGACGCCAGTCTCGCACCGCATCAAAACCAGCATGCAAGTATTCAGTGCCATCAATCCGAGCCTGCATACCAAGAACAGAAGCAATAGTTTCAGGCGTAATTGTCAACTCGATGCCACGCACTTTGGTCTTAAAGATGAACGGTCCACCATCAGAATCTTCCAAATATCCCGCTCGCATATAGAATTCCCGAATTAATTCCAAACAATATCCAGATTGTTCGGGAAAATCACTAATCTCATAAAGACCGCCGTTCTCAAACAAGGCTTGAAGACCAGGAACCCGTTCAATTAAGTTCTGAACTCCAACGTGGCGCTCACCAATACAAGTCTTCGAAGAATACATAGATCGTCTCTTTGGATCAACATGCCCCTCTTGAGTACTCCGGCGAGGTAAATCAGCGGTAGGTTCACGAATGTCAACACCTCCAGTCTTCTTCTTACTTCGAGAGTATGTCAATTTTTCAGGTCCTTTGCCTTTGGCCTTACTCTGCCCTTTCTCCTTTTCTATAACTACCTTTTCCTTCCCTTTCTTCTTCGTCGACACCACTTCCGGAGAGAGTGCTTCCCAATCCGTCGACTCAGTCTCTGATTCTTCATCAGGAGCATATTCACTCCCGACATCCTCAACCGGAGGCTCGACAGGTTGCTGAGTCGAAGTACGCTGGCGCTTACCACCTCGACCACCACCAGCCATTAGAAACACAAGCACAATCAAAAGTGAATACATTTTTGGTTTTCGAAAAAGATCCCTGTTGTAATCAAAACACAGATACCATTCAGATTTGAGAAAAATAGCAAATCTAACTGAAAAATCTAGGGCCACATGGAAAAAACCAAAAACGTGCATCAAAATAATGAAGGAATGCATGAAAAACTCGAGAATCACAAGAATATAGCAGAGATTAATGTTAAGAAACAAAAATCACAACAAAATTTCAGATCAAATCCCAATCTGCCATATTCTTGGAATAGGTATAAGTAAATGAACCCTAAATCGAAAACTTACCAATCCAAAAGAAGAAAACCAGTAATGAGCAAAGCAAAATCCCTCTGGTGACCTAAGAATGTCGTGGGAGAAGACTTAGAAGAGAAAGGTAAAGTAAGAGAGAGACCGGACCGAAGGGATTATAAAGGATCGGGCGGAGGGACCGGTCCTTCAAGACAGGGGACCGGTCCCCGTACCAAAAAAAATTTCCCCCTCTTTTTTTTAAAAAATATATATATATATATATATCCCAATGACATACAATAAAGTTTTATAAATATGGCAAACAAAATCAATTTCAAAATATTCAAAGTGTCAAAATTCGTTGAACAAATAGACGAAATAAATTCTAAATGAGTATACTATCAAAATCAACACATCAATCAAGATCTAAAAATAAATTGTCCCGAAAAGTCTTCATAGTTGCCAAAATAGAGGAATAACAAGATACCATAATTATGAAATTAGGATAAGATGATCAAATTGAGTTATGCACAAAATACGAAAAAGGAAGTGGCTCTTTGAGCATCTTTTCATTATCCACCTTATATCACCTAGGAGATGTATTGTAAGTAGCTCATGCTTTATCATCTCCAAAGCACCTTTTTAAATTTTTAATATATATATATCACCAGACATTGTTGACCCCTTTTTTTTAATTGAGATGCTTTAAACAAACATGTGGTAGCTGCACACACGTACCGGACGACCGGAGTGGTAGCTCTTTCCTCCATGTGGTGGTAGTTTTCACACTCCCATGAGGGATGTAACTCTTTCCACATCTTTTGACATTCTAATATAATTCCAAAAAAAAAAAAACTCTCCCCTCAATAGTGCAACCCTCAAGTTGCACTGAGTTGATGTGATCATAAGTTCAAAAATAAGGAAAAATCTGTATTCATATCAAAGCTCATAATCTGACACAGACAAAGACAATGTTTAAAGTTATGCAAAGAGATGCTTGAATTTGAAAGAGTACCAAAATAGAATTTAATGAATCTATCTTTTCAAAAAAATATTGACAGCAGAGAATAAAAATGATTGAACAGATGAGCCACATTATATAAAACAATGAAAATCATGTTCAAAAGAATCATCAATAAAAACGACAGATTGCAAAGGAGTGTACACAGATCTATGGCCATAAGACTACATCTAACAAAAGATTGGATCATAACCAATAGCTTTTCGCAATGCAGAAAACGTTTTTGATCTAAAGGTTTTGTCAAAATATAACAGCAGACTGGTTTCAGTCGAAATCTATCTCAATGAAAGAAGATTTGACTCTACGCACTCTCTAAAAAATATATCGAAGTTCAAAAATGTGTTTGTTCGAGAAATGTAAAACCAGGGTTTATTAGAATATTAATTGGCACTTGTGTTCAGCAAAGATAGTAAAGAGTGAGGAAGGGATCCGATAGTCGCATCAGCAAACTCTCATCCATAACAACTGAGTAGAGCAACTATCCAGCAGAATATACTCAGCCTCACGGTCCAGTGATAGTGCAATAACAGTTCTGTTTCTTAGCTTGCCAAGCAACAAGCTGTCCCGAGATAGAACACGCTCCACTAGCTGCTTTTTCCGACTATTGCAGAGCAGCCCAGTCTGCGTGCCGAGTATCCAATCAAATCAAGAGCATGTTCGCGTATAGTAGATACAAGAGCCATAAGCAGTTGTACCTTTTAACGTATCGATATTAATCTTTTGTACTGCTTTGAGATGAATTTCCTTGAGGAATAACTTGATAGGCAGAGCACAAATTCCAACGGCTGAATTGCAATATCTGGTCTAACTTGCAGTCAAGTTACAATAGGCTCCCAATCATGCTTCTGTATAGTTTCTCAATCTACACTCGGTCCTTCGAATTCACTCCAAAACCTTTATTACTTGTTACCCATTGGAGTGTCAAAATCCTTTGCAGTTATCTTAATTCCAAAGTTTCTTAACCAAATCTTTTGCATATTTGATCGACACAAGTGTATCCATCTTTTGTTTGCTTGACTTGAAGTCCAAGAAAATAGTTAACTCTCCATCATTGACTATCTCAATTCACTCGTCATCAGCTTTGGGGCAAATCATCTGGCATCTTTATCCTCAGTCTGCTCCAAAGACGGATGTCGTCAACATAAATTGTGCTGCAGCGATGAATATTAATTTCGAGGTTTAACAACAGAGTTCTATCTCGCTCCCCCTCGGTTGTACCCTTTTTTCCAAAAGAAATTTTGTCAAACGCTCGTACAAAAAAACCCCCCCGCCCCCCCCCCGCCCCGGCCCCCGCCCCGCCCCGCGGCGCGCCCCCCCAGCCCGACCTGTTTAAGACCATAAAGTACCTTTTTCAGACAAAAACATGATTAGAAATTTTTTGAATCTATGAAACTCTTTGTGGTTGTTTCACAAGACTTCTCACTTATAAAACCATTTAGAAAAGGCACTGTTTAACCATCCATTTGAAAAGAGTAATTTAAAATGCACAGGCAATACGCAAACAGAAATACGGATTGATTCAAGACCAGCAATACCGGCGCGACAAGTTTCGCTCAAAATCTTATTCCTCAACTTGTGAGTAGCCTTTGAGCAACTAGTCTTGCTTTGCTTCGAACAATTGTACCATCACTCAATCTTTTCTTATTCTTAAAATTCCACTTGGTACCATTTATGCGTGCTCAGGACGTGCCACCAATTCGCCAACATCATTACGCGTGAAATTGACCAAGTTGCGTTGCATAGGCATTAATTCATGATTCCCATCGAAAGAGCTTCATCAACATTACTTTGGCTCAACTAGAGAAACGTAGCAAGCAATTCACACTGAAAGCTGTCTCCGAGTTTTCACCCAGTAAGAGGTCCTCGATAACATTTGACAATGGATGATCTTTCACAGTGTACAGTTCAGATGGGTGATATGGGTTTTCAGATGATTCATTGTGATGCTACAGTGTCAATTTTCAGCAGAAATATCAGGCACGCAGCAAATTTCATCAGATCCATGGCATGTTAAATGAGAATCATTACATCATACTCATCACAGAAGTAGAAGAACCATTCCACTGAAGAGCTTACAGAAGAACTTCATTACTTTTATTAATGGATTCTATCTCCGCTCTAGTACCGCTAAAATTATAACGCACTGATAATGTCCACGACTAGAAGTAGAATATCCCAGAAGATTCTCGTACGCTGTCGGGAGCCAAATTTTCCCATAGATTTCACGATCCCAAGGGATAAAACATTTACTCCGAAGACACGAAATTATTTAAATGTTTGGTTTTCTACAATGCCACAATTCATACCGGAGTGTTTAACGTACCTGGGCGTAATAAATGCGGTTAATTTATTATAGACAGCTCGTGTTAACTGCTTCAGCCGCAAAAATGTAGTGCAACTTTCTTGCTATGAAGGCCTACACCGCCATCTCTTGAACAACCAGCCGGTTCTTACGTTCAACCACAACTCCGTTCTGCTGTGTGTATAGGAGGGGCATGAGAAATTCATGTTTTGATGCCTTTTGAAACACAGAAATCTAACAAATTTTGAATTTATGAATCTCCCCTTGATCACTTTCGAATGGCGTACAATTTTATCATTCCTTCATTCATAAGACGGAGACAGACTTTCAGAAAAGAATCAAAAGTATCAGCTTTTTCATGTAAGAAAGCAACTCCAAACAAAACGAGTAAAATCATCACAATAAGCAGAATTATCGTATTATCGCACACCCGAAAACTTTGAATCGGAGTCCCATCAAGTCCAGTGTGGAGTACTCTACATGGTTTGGATGTCCGCTAAGTGGTGTCAAATTCTTATGTATAGATCTAGTCTGGGCGTTCCCAATTGACCAACCAACAAACAGTGTTCTCCTTGAAGTCTATCTAGGTACCCTCTAACAACCTCCATTCTTAGTTATTTAGATGAGTTCCTTAAAGTTCATGTGACCTTAGACGTTCATGCCATACAAGTTTCAGTCTCTAAATGTCGCTAGTTCAATGTTCGTCATAGAACTAGGAACTACATAAATAGTTATTCTCAGATCTATACACCCTTTAAAAAATTGTCATCATTACGAGTTCAGTGCATTCTTTGTCAAGAAATTTCACAGAGTATCCACGTCACAGCCAACTGCAGTTTATGCCTTATGGAGATTTGATTTGAGCCCCCAAACATAAAAGACATCATTCAAGGGTCGGCCGTCTGAGATATGACAGTTCCTTTCCAAATAATTTTTGATGACCGACCATTCCCGCCAAAAACAACAGTCAACCGGGAGATTTGTATTAAAGAAGAAAACCAATTTTATCACCGGTCAATGACGTGAACAGGGGCACACTATCCAGATACCAAGACTGTAATTATCGTATAGCATTGAAGTGAAAGTGTGAATGACAAGGCGAAGGAAAGGGAGTTCACACTTTGCGCACCCAACCTTACGCATTTTGGTTGAAGTTGACGACTTGATTAGAATAATGCTTTGCTTGTCGACGAGATTTGTGTAGTTTCTTTCTTCAGGATCATTTCTTCTTAGGCACCACGTTGTCTTGCTTTAGTCATTGTTCTACCTTCTTCCGTTTGTTCCTTTGATTTCTTATTCATGTGTGTTGTAGTATATTTTCGGCTTTGAATGCAAAATCTCTCACATGACATACAGCACGCAAACACAAATGACAGGATTTTGTTAGCAATCATATTCTTGGAGGAAGCAGGAACTTACCATAAGATCCTTCGACAGTTTTGTCGTATGGTTCATCTAATTTCTTCATTACTTGATCGCATAGTTCCAGTTCGTATCCAAGTCAAAATTGTTTGGTTTGACCAGAGTCCTAAACATCTTATCAAGTTTGCTTGACCGGACAGAGACTTGTTCAAAATCCATTTAAGTTGAATGATTAGTCCTTGGTAAAATTTCCATGTTGATTCTCTTGCTTCCAGGTATTGCCTGTTAATGAAAATTGATGTTTTCAAACCAATGTTTCCTTCTCCTTCTCAAGCACTTCACACTGTCCAGTATGAGTGTTATACTGACTCGGTTCCAAAATGCTTCATTGCTCAAATTTTTGTTAATAACTCTAATCTTGTATTGTTCTGCTCGTAGATAATACAGTCTTCGTCTCAACTTCTTGTTGTGTTTACGCTCACTGTTCCTTATTCAATAACAGTTTGAGATATGCGGCGCACCATGATCTTGCTTCTTTCAGATCTCATCCGTTGAGTTTTCCGTATAAGGGATTTTTCATGCAAGGAGGACATAGAAATTGATCGTCGAGCCAAGCACATTAAAAGTAGAATCCTTGCATTAAGGCAGTGGCGTTAACGTCATCATCACTTGAGGACGAATTCGTCGAGGAAGATCATCCCAATAATGGGCTTGCATCGCTTTCTTTTCAAGGACTTTTGTTAGGACAATTGCATGAAATATGAACCAAAACCCTCACACATTATAGCATTGGATTTGACCTTGCGCTACTTTATTCTTTTCTTTTGTAAAATCTTTTTGAAAATTTTCAGATTTTTAAAACTTTGTAAAGAAGAAGAGGACTCCGCTTTTGATTTTGTTTGGCTTAGAGGAAGTTGGCATGGAAGAAAATTTCTTTCCTAAAAACATTCAACGGATATTTCTTAGTCAAAACGTGCCATTTGTTTCCAAGACCTTCTTCCAAGGTCACATCCAGAGTCCGAGTCCGATGAAGAAAGATTCACACTGCTCCTTCGTTGAGTTTAGTGCCAGTACCATGAAAGCTTTAAGGACAACTTGGAAGAAATGAATTAGCAGGAAAAGTTCATTTCATACGTTTGAAGGAAGCACAACTAATCATCTACTTTGGAGTTCATGCCGGATGTTTTACGCGTTTCTATGGCCGTCAAACCATTGGACAAAACGTTCGGATGTTGCTCGAAAATTTTTCGAACCGAATTTTTGGTTCAGAAATTTTTTCAACCCAAATTGCACCAAGTATTCAACAATATCTTCGAAAGACGAGTGTAATACTCGTATAAGGTTTCATTTCTTCCATACAATAGAATCAAAACGCTAGTCAACATTTGTAATTTCTCGAACCTTACCACTTGCGTCCCTCGTGGTGATTTGTATAAGGTGTCGCAAATTTCTTTGGCGTTTCACATGCGCCGTTACTGCGTAGAAAATTCAACGTTTGATTCACGCATTGAACAAAGCATGGATACCCTTCCCATTTGAACGAAGATTAGTTCATTTTCGTCTTTCTGTCCACATTTATTTCTAGGTTTCGTACGGCGGTACTATTCTCGACCACTTCAGTAGGCATGTTTCCATACAATTCAATCGGGCTTGCCCAAACCCTCTCGTCGATAGCAATAAGAAACTGCCCTCATGAGGAGCGTATCCAATTACGCGTATTAGTGGCCCATCCGAAGATAGGGGTCGATTAAGCGTTGCCGACCTCAGGCCTATAGAATTTAGCAACGCTATACATCCGCTCTGAACCACTTGTAAAGATATGAAATCCCTAGATCCTAAAAGGTAAAAAGACCAACCTAGAGGGGGGTGAATAGGTTGTAACGGCAACAATCTCGAAGCACTCGATGCAAATTTAAAATAGATGCGGAAAATAAAAATCAGCACACGAGAATTAACTGGGAAACTCCAACCTGGAGAGAAAAATACCCGACGGGACCAAACCAAAACAAAGAAATCCACTAGAAACATGAGACAATGATTTATCAAAAATACAAGACTCGAAATACCGACATTCATCGTTGTAGAATAATCTTTGCCAAATCCTCGGATCGCTATGAAATCTCCCAAACCGATCACGAGCTGCAAATCCTTCACGCACACACGCCATCGATCCACGAACGCC
>NW_017891058.1:0-26222 GCF_001540865.1 Ananas comosus
CATGAATCATATATTAAAATCTAGTTGCGTGAAACATATGAACACTTGTATGCTTCCTGAAGTTTGTGGAACGCAATTTAGTGTTGCCTTGAGATTAGTTTGTGTTGTATCGTTTTATTTGCGAGCAAATGTTATGGTTTGAAAATACTCTATTCGGCAGACATGGATGTGATTGCCTAATCTCTACTGGATATCTTGAGTTGATTCGTGGCAATTAGATTTTACCATTTTAAAATAATCACAGTTGTACTACATTACTACTGCATTATGGAGGAAACAAGAAGCATGCCCTTTAGACACTGCTAGCCACAGCTCTTAGATGAATAGTTAATAATACTTTTAATTGTGGGGGATTTGTTCTGCATTTACTTGTTTGCTTTGTCACTCTGTTTTGCGGCATTTAATCATTTAATCATCTATTATGTTTCATCGGAAAAAAATAATAATAATAATAATCATCTACTACGCTAGAATACCATTTTGGCTTTTTTGGCTGTCCGCGTTTTAAATCTGTTTTAGTTTCTTCTCCAATTCGTAGTACATGCCCCAGCTTGTGGTTTGTCGTGTGATGGATATTTCTTTAGAAATTCTATAAATTTTATAGCGATTGCTAATCTTGCTTAATAATGTCGTCTGAAAATATTTTTATTCGGAATGAAATAAGATTATTCCAAAACGTGATAATTATTTTAACGAGAGGGGTGGGTATTTTGCATTTGTGAATGCCAGTAATCTGATTTTTTTTTTAGAATTCCTAAATTTTCATCATCACAGTTTAAACTGTTCAATTTAAGATTTATATATTTTTTAAAAAGATTTTTAAATAAAAAAATTTTCAATTTAAATTTTACATTTTAGATGAAAATTTTGAATGTAAATAGGGTCACGCGGGGCTTTCTGCCGTGTCCAGAACCTTCCTGTGCAATCCAGATCTTACCACCCAAAAAAAAAAAAAACTTGCCACGTGGCAAGGAGTGAGGGTCCCACCTGAATAGGGATGAGAACGTGGGCTCACGACCATAGGCTCCGTACGGCGTACCACAGCACGGTCGCGCAGCCTAGCGGGTTGGGCTCGGGCTCTTTCGTACCGACACGTTGCCGACTACAGCGGGGTTAACCCCACCTGCGAGTCTCGAACCCGACAAACTAAGTTTTCGATCGATATACCGGAAATGAGCCCATAGATCTTTAATAAGATCGAACAGCGTGAAGCACGTGGGATGTACAAAATCCCATCTAGAATCTCACGTGACACATTCTCATTCCTGTAGCGGATGGAACTCACTTCCGCTGTATTACTATTACAGTTAGGGTGCGTTTGATTCGTCTTTCTCAATGCACTCAAGGGTCAAGTGGGGGAGAGGAAGAAGACTCCGCTACCGAAGTTGAGTAAGCATAATGAGCTGATGTACGTGGACATCAAGCTCAATGGAAAGACAACAAGGATAATGGTGGATACAAGTGCTACTCACAACTTCATTGCGACTGGTGAAACTGAATGTCTCGGAGTTACACTGAGCAAGGATGGGAGTCGCATGAAAGCAGTAAATTCGTAGGGTGGGTGGCCTACGAAACTCGAGGGGCGGAACCCAATGAGGCAAGCGGTATCGGTATCAGTATAGTGAACCTTGAGAGACTGGACCAATAGTGTGAGCGGCCAGGCGTGGCCGAGCCAAAGACAGGGCCAGTGGCTAGCGATGCGGAGCAAGGCCGGTTCGTTTGTATGGGGCCTTATGAGGCGAACCTATGGGAGTCAACGGCGCGGAGCGCCGTGGTAAAGCAAAGGTTGTTGAGACGGTCGAGAAGTACGGTGTGGACTTGTTGGCTTCCTGATCAGGAGCGATGGGACACGAGGGCCGCACGGATCGGATGCGAAGCATGAAGTGCGAAGTATGGACATGCGGGGTGTCATACTGAGGTGCTGATGTTGGGGACAAGCGAGCTTGTGGCGCACACTTGGGTGGCTTTCGGAGGTAAGCCATTGGACCGAGCGAGCAGGCCGCAAGGCGGTATGGCCATGAACGTTGTCAGGCGCGTGAGACACGATGGTGAGGAACTTTTGGTTATGAGTGCCCTTCGTGGCATGCGATGTCGCGAAGCTCGGACCCCGACGCTTGAGGCGTGCGGATTGAGTCGCGGGAGCGAAGCGCGTGGGAGGCGAGACGCTTGGCTATACTCATATGGGACAAGTTGGGGAGAACTTGTAATGTCCTTGGGGCTAGTGACAAAGGCAACAAGCCGTTCGGTTATGAAGCACTCTCGATGAGAGATCAATTGGCAAGAAGGGATGCACCTAGCTTGGTGGCCAACCTCGGTATTCGGGTTGCTCGTTGGGAACTCGAGGAGTCCGACGAGGAGTTCGATTACAGGCGAAGTGTCGGGCTGTAAGTCTCGCGAAGGAGCAAGCTTGGCAAAACGCTTGGATTGGTATTCCGCTGTTAAGTCTGGGAGAATTGTCCGTGGAGAGGACTCGAGAAGGCTGGCTCGGGTGTGCGACACTTGAGCGCCGCGCGGGGATTTTCAAGGCGAAAAAGGAATGAGTAAATCTGTTTGTTTATATTTGGTATACGAGATTTTTATTTTGATTTTGATTTTCAGTTGAACGAAAATGTCCCTAATTTTTCTTTTTTTCTATCCGGCCTAGGAGGTCGAATTGAAAATTGAATTCGGATAGAATAAATTTTGTTCGGATTAAATTTAATTTTTAAAACTTATTTTTTAATTAAAATATAAATTTAATTTTAAAAATCATATTTATAAATTTAAATTTAATTTAAACTTAAATAAAAAATCAAAATTCAATCAAGCATTTGAAATCTAATTTAAAAATTTATATTTAAATTCAAATTTAATTTAAAATCTAAAATTTTATTCAAATTTTATTTAAAAATTAAATTAAATTGATGGATTCAAATTGAAATTTAAATTATAATTTTAAGTTTGAATTTGGATAAATCAAAATTTAGTTTTATATTTTGAATTATTTGTTCAATTTTAAATTTTATTTTTTTAAAAAATATATATTTAAAATTTTGACATCATTTTAAAATTTTGATGTAAATTTTTAATATCGAATTTTCAATTTAAATTTAAACTAATATATTATAAAGATAAAATTGACATATTAATTTGATTACGTTTTTTATATCTATTTAAACCAAACATCGACAATAGAAATGACTCATTTCGTTTCCGATTCAGGTGGCGAACCAAATAGAATGAGATAATAAATCATTTCGATTCCATTTCCAGTTTATTCTCATTCCGAATTTGAAACCGATTCCGATTTCGAACCAAACACACTATTATTTTATTTAAGGTTAATTACATACGGCTCCCTGTAAATATAATGAATTACAAATATATTCTTACAAAGTTTAACTTTCTTATGTCATTTCTATAAAAGTTCAGTAATATTTATATTTGTCCTCCGGTTTGTTACTGTTACAGAACTGTTTGTTCTTTTACAGCAGATAATGAAATGTTAAATTTGTTATCACAAATATGTTCCTCCAAAAACCTCAACTGTTATAATCGTGCAGAAATGTCTCCCAAAATTTTTTTCAATGGTTATTTTCTTTCTCTTTAAAATTCAACCCAATCTCTTCTCTTACTCATTTTTTGTTTAATATTTTTTTTTAGCAAAATAAAAAAAATTATAAGGAAAGTTGAATAGGAAAGCAATATGCAGCGAAGCAACACGCGTCATGGATGAACGGGGGCAGAAAAATTCTAGTTACGGATTCGAAACTAATATAAAAGAGAGAGGGAGGAAGAGGACGAAAAAAAGAAAGAAGAAGAAGAAGGGTTCCCAATCCTAAAATTTTCATTGAGAGAAAAAAGTATAGTATAAGAAAAAAAAAGTCAATTTATCTTATTAAGTAATGAGGTTAAGCACTTTACCTATGGTTAATTAAATTTTTTTAACAAATCTTAACGGTAGGGGCAACAGTAACACCTTATTTGGTTGGGAGATTATCCCCTTTTATCTCCAAACACACAAAAAAAAAAAAAGGTGGCATTGCTATCCCACCTTTTAATGGGTTATCCTAGTGTGGGAATAACCCGTTAAGGGGTAGGATAGAATTCCACCCTTTGTATGGGAATAAGGGTGGACACCCTTATTTAATTTTTTTAAAACTCACCCCTATTTAACTTTTTTAAAAATTTAAATTTAAATTTTTAATTATAAATTTTAAAAATTTATAATTTATAATCTTAAAATTAAAATTTTATAATTTTATAATTTTAAATTTTAAATTAATATTTTAAATTTTAAAATTTTATTCTCGGAAACTAACTCAAATTTATTCAAACGCAAAATTAGTTTATTTCAGACTTATAACTGAACTTATATCTATCATTGAAATAGTCAGTTATTGCTTATACCCGTACCCCACCCATTCTTGCTTATACCTGAAATAAATAGTTCTTGCTAACAGACAAGTATAAGTTCAGGTGTAAACAGTTCTTACCTATTCCAGGGAGTGGGGGTTAGGATAACCGGTTGAGGAGTGGAGTTAACAACCCCCATCCCTATTTAACACCGTTTGGGGATAAGAGGGGGATCCCCAACTAAACGACTGCTGAGATTTTTGTAAGAATAATATAAAAAAGTTGAGGTTTATAGGAATATATATTTGTAATTTGTTATATTTACAGGAAGGTATATGTAATTAACTCTTTGTTTAAAATAATGAGATTGGTTTGAGTCATATCTTAAAAACTGTTGTAAAGAACTAGTTTTGAACAATTTTCCTTCGCAACGGAGTTTATTTTTCGTTAATAAAAGGATTAGAATAATCCCCTTGTCATTAAAAGCAATCCAACTATTTTACACATCGATTCCTGGGTCGTGGTAGAACCCCACCACATCGATCACTCTTTTTTTTTTTTGCCCTTTAAATCTCGTTTCCCCCCTCTCTTTTCCTCCCCAAATCCCCAAATCCTCAGAAATGGGCATCCCTTTCCCCTTCCTCGTCGTCCTCTTCCTCCTCCTCGGCTCCTCCCTCGCCCACTCCACCGCTGCTCCCTCACTCATCGAGGTAAGCGCGTTTATACGGTAAATAAATAAATAAATAAAACCCCTTTTTTTCCCATATTTAACTACCGTCGATCCTACGCACACAGGCCGTCGGATCCCGATCGGTCGACGTGGGGGCCGGGGACGACTCGGACAAGTGCGTGTACACGGTGTACGCGCGGACGGGGTCGGTCTGGAAGGCGGGCACGGACTCGGTGATCGGCGTGGAGCTGACGGGATCGGACGGCTCCGGGGTGCAGATCGCGGACCTGGGGAAGTGGGGGGGCCTGATGGGGGAGGGCCACAACTACTTCGAGCGGGGCAACCTCGACGTGTTCAGCGGGCTCGGGCGCTGCACGACGTCGCCGCCCTGCCGGCTGAACCTGACGTCGGACGGCAGCGGGGCCAACCACGGGTGGTACTGCAACTACGTGGAGGTGACGACGACCGGGCCCCACGCCGGCTGCGCCCAGCAGCTCTTCACCGTCGAGCAGTGGCTCGCCACCGACAGCAAACCCTACCAGCTCTACGCCCTCCGCGACAACTGCGCCGCCCCCCCCGCCGCCGAGGTCGAGGACCACTGAGCTGCCGACAGCTGGCCTCATCTGATCCGTCTCGCTTCCCTGTCTCTGCGTGTTTAGCTTTTCGTTTTCGGGCAGTGCCCGCTAGCTACGCTGTAAGCTGTGTGCCGCTGGTGGTGTTTCGGTACGAGGAAAATAAAATGCGGACGATGAGATTTGGGCCTGATCTTTTGCCTGGACTTGAACTAATAAAATTTTAAACAAAAATTATATAATTATTGTTGGCAATAATAATTTAAATTTGAATTAAAATATAACAAATATTTTTTAATAATATATAATGATTAAATTTAATTTTTTTTAAATTTAAATTTTATATTGTAAATTTTTAAATAAATATGGTGTATAAATTTATATTAATTTGGATAGTTATAAAAATATTTGTTACGCGCATTTGTATGTCTATATATATAAATATAAATATAAATATATATAATAATATATAATTAGTAAAATAATCCGCGCGATGCAACGGTATATAATAAAAAAAATATATAGGAGACATAAAAATATAGAAATATCGATATTTCATGATTGTTAAGAATGGAATAGACAGCGATGACACCATACGCCATCCTTTTTGAGGATGTACGAGAAACAACGGATGAGGGCCGAAAAGCTCCGAGTAGCCAGCAAGAGAAAAAGGATGAAAGAAAAAGAAAAAATAAAATCATGATTGGAAAGATATAAAATCTTTTATCCAAACCGCTCCGTAGATGAGACGAGGGAAGAGAGAAATGCCATTGTCGGTTTGGGAAGTAAAAAAAAAATAAGAGTTTGGGAAATAAAAAAAAATATGGGAAGTAAAAAAAAAATAAGAGTTTGGGAAATAAAAAAAAAAAGAAATAGGAGGAAAAGAGAGAGAGAGAAAGTTAAATGATGTGGCCATGAGAGAGATGAGAGTTTTACTAAGATAAAAAAGAATAGAAAAAAATTTAAATTAAATAGTGGATCCCATTATGTTGAAATTAAGGTGGTGCATACACGTTGGATTTGACCATAAGAAATCATGTATTGATATAGATATAGATAGATATGTATATTAATTATATGTATATAGAGTTTAAGTTATTAAACATATTTATTAGCCTACAAAATCCTACTCTAATTACTCTCTTCCCCTACTCTTTCACTTACTAGCCAGGTCATTTTTTAAAATTATTTTTCTTAAAATTATAATACCGTATTTCATGCATTTATTTTGTATGTTAAACTATTAAACATATTTTTATATCAAATTTTAGATAATGTTTATAAAAATTAAATTATAAATTGTACAATTTAAGAATTTCAAGCAGTCGGGCTCGCTCAAACTCGTTTCGAATTAATTTCAAGCCGAGCTTGAATCTAAATTATGTTCGAAATTAATATCACGCCAAGCTTGAACTAAGATAAGCTCGCTTAAGCTCGGCTCATTTTCACCCCTACGAGTAGGACCTACATCACCTTTTAAATAATATATGATATTATTTTAATTCATAAATAACAAAACCTCATCAAGAAATAGAAGTTCGAACTGCTAACTTATAATTACAAAACAGTGTTTATGTCAAACAAGTTCTAATGGAAAATTTTATTTTAGTAGAATCCAAATAAAATTACAATAATTTAAGAGACAAACTGAACTCTGGTATCACTTGCCACAAATGTACAACCACAGGAAGTTAACTTAAGGCTGTGCATTTGGTAGGCAAGACTTTTCGGAACAAAGGAAAATATCCTTCAATTTGTATCCAAACGATGTGGGAATTGGGCGAAATTAGTTGTTCCGGTCAAAGTAGGTTGCTCTAGAACAACCCGTAAAATTGTTCCTAGGAAACTAAAAATAATTTTGTTTTTTCTCTTTATTTTATTAGATAAACTCATAAGAGGCCACAAATGTACAACTACAATTAACTTAAGGCTGCATTTGGTATGCGGGATTTTTCGGAACAAGGGGGAATATGCAACGACCTGATCCGTCAGCAATAATAACTCGGAGGGTCCAAATCACCGGTCCAAAATACTTAAACCTAGTTATTATTAGCAGTGTATAATTCTCATATATTCTAATCAGAATCAATTTTTCATTTGATATGGGTTTGTTGGGGCATTATAAACTCCCCCTATTTAGACTGTGACGTCCTCGTCGGGTCAAAACCAGATTACAAGTGTAGATTGGAATTATCAGGCGATATGAGATTCTAAATGTGACTCTTACGAGTTCAAGAAGTGGTTCACACCAAATCCGTTGGTATAGCACTTTGCCCTGCATAACACTTAACTCTCACACTTCTGGCTGGTATTCGTCTCTTGATACCAATTGCAATGACACGACCCGCCAACAAAAGTAACTCGTTGGGTTCACATCATCGGCCCAAAATGTTTAAGCCCAGTTATTATTACTAGCATGTAGACCTCATATATTCTAATCAGAATCAATTTTTCACTCGATGTGAGACTATTGGGGCGTTACAGAATATCCTCAAACTTTATCCAAGCGATGTGAGAACTGGGCGGAACTAGCTATTCCGATCAAAACGGGCTATTTCGGAACAACATGTTAAAATTCTTTCTAGAAAAACTAAAAATAATTGTGCTCTTCTCTTTATTTTATTAGATAAATAGATATATAAATAAATATATTAATATAAATATTATCATTATAACAATATATTTATACTTAAATCTTATTATATAGTATAATTAATTAAATTTTATATATTATTTTTTATTTTATTATTTATATATTAATATTTAATTATTTTATTTTTATTAAGTATTATATATGTTTATTTATTTTTCCATATATATATATAATTTGTATTGAATCTTTTATCATTATTAATTAAAATTATAAGAATATTGCTAGTATTATATTAGGGATGTAAAACGGGTCGCGGCTGCCGGGCCCGGCGTGAGTACGTGCCGGACTAGGTACGAGCACGGATACTGCAAATTCCATGCCGGCCCGGGCGGATGTGGCAATATGGGCCGTGATTTGGGGAGTTGGGGCCGAGCCCAACTCCCCGAGGATAAAAGATACAAGGGTCCAAGGCCTTTCTTGGGAAAGAGGCTTATCTGCCAAGGGATTACAAGGCCTTTAGAAAAAGAAACTTTTTTTTAATTTTAAAAGCTTTATAAATTTTCAAAGTTATTTTAAAAATTTATTACTTTTTAAATATTTTAATAAATTCTATTTCTAATCTAACATATAAGTCGAAAGAGAACAAATTTATTTTATATTTTTAAATATTTTAAATATTTTTAAAATATTAAAAAAATAAAGGGCCGGCACGAAGTCATGTACGGCCCGTACCGTCCGAGCAAGCCGTGCTGGGCCTGGCATCCATAAAATTCGGCCCGGCACGGCTCACATTACATCCCTACATTATATTTTATTCATTACATATATTTTTTATAAAATAAATTGCTACGTAAAATAAAATAAATATAATGATATAAATTAAATTATTATATAAAATATTATTAGGATGAATTGTTATATAAAATAGTTTTATAAATAATTTTATATAAAATATACTGATATAATGAATTATTTTATTTTAAAATATATTTAGCCATTGTTCTTGATTTTTTCGCCAAACGCTACTACGGATATTCTCTGTATATTTCTAAATACGTCCAAACGTAAATTCTAATTTATACCGGAATATCTTTTATTGTTAAAAACAATAAAAGTTATCCCCAAAATTTAATTTTCGAAACCAAATGCAGCCAAGAGTATTGACTGCCGGATGATTTTTGACTGGTCTCTGTTTTCTCGTGATGGCTGGAATGCTCTTCCGAATATATAAATAGTAATTTTTTGCAACTAAGTTTTTAATCATTGTTTAGAATTTATTATTTGATGATTGTACTAGTATCTATCCAAACGTTAAAAGAAGTTCACAAAGAATGCTATTATTCATCATGCATTCTTATAATGTACTTCAGCTTAAGCTCTTTTTCCCTCTGGACCCTCTCCATCTCTAATCTTAATGCAACTATTTCTGTCTGTCTCTCGCCATCTCTTATCTCGTTCTACACCAAACGGAACGAAACATCCCCTAAGATAAAATACTATCTTCTAGAATTAGTATGTGGCTGCTTCACGATAACTTGTACCATTCTTTCACTTCATGTATTAATATTATGGTATATTATAGTAAATTCTTAACTCTTTTTCTCTGAAAGGTCGAGAGTCAACTTCTATATATGTCTAATATTTAACGGATAAAATTTTTGTTGTTTGATGTGTGCTATCACAGAGTGCGGGATCGGGGTTGAGCTTGAGCGTGGGAAGGGGGGCTCGAGCGAGTCCCTTTACACGCAGCGGGTGAAAACGGGGAACCGGGTCTGCGGGCACGAACTCGAAGATCAGCATTACCTCGGCGGGACCGGATCGAGACAAAGTACCACGTCGCGAACCTGCAGTCGCGGCGCGGGATGATGGAGGATGGCCACGACTACTTCGAGGAGGGCGATGTCGACGTCTTCAGCGGTTGCGGAGAGTGCGTCACATCACCGCCCTGCTGGATGAAGCTGACGTCGGACGGGAGCGGGTACAAACCTGGGTGGTTCGTGGAGCCGACGGCCGAGGGCCCGACTTCTGGTGCACAAAGCAGCGGTTCGACTTCTATAACCATAATTAGTTGATTCGGATTCGATAAAAATTTAGTACGAATATAATTCGAATAAAATTCGTATTTTAATTTTTAAATTTGTTGAAAAATACGATTTAAAAAATAGATTCGTCAATTATTCGGATATGCGATTTATATGAAAATTATTAGTTATCAATGAAAAATTTAAGATCAACAATTCGAATATTAAACTAAGTTTTTTTTTCTTTAAATTTATACTACTAGCATATATAGTTATAAATTTTTAAAAATATAAATATAAAGATTTGTAAAATAAAGTAGATTAAGTAAAAACAACAATAGTAAATTTTATTGTCATCGACATCTTCATCTTTTCATGATCCACATATTTCGAAAGTTTATAAAATTTTTAAATAATTCACGAATAATTCGACAATAATTCAAAAAAAAATTATTTAAAAATTTTGCGCCTTTTTTTGGCCAAACAGTTAGGCATACGCGAATTATTCGCAAATTATTTGCGAATTTATAATTAATTCTTATATCTTTACCTACTTTATTCAAATGAGTGAATACTCAAAAGCAGGAGTAAAATAGTAACATTTTATTTTAAAATGTATAGAAATTAATATTAAATTGTGAAGAGAGCATTCACGAAACATATTTAACATTTGTTTATAAAATTATTCATGAAATTTCAAAAAATTTAGAAAGTATTTATAAAATTTCAGAACTTTAGGAGAGCACGAAATTGCCCCTAATATACAAAAGAATAATATTCTGGGGTACTATGACTTTCACTTTAGGTTTACACTTTACACTCGTTAAATTTTCTTTAAAAAAAGTAAAAAGAAAGAATAATGTTAGGAAATGGGGGTACTTTTTTCCCCCTCCCCATTGGGATTTAGGAGTTGATCGATCCTTGAGGTCCTTTTTTAAATTTTTTAATATATTTTTTTAATATCTATTTTTAAATTTTTTAATAATATTATTAAAAAATATATAATTATTAATCTACTATATATTTTAAATATTTTTAATAGCTTAAATTGTATTTGTGAAATAATTACAAAATATTAAAAATAGTGTCAGGTCGGGCTTTGATGCCAAGTTGGGCACGGCCCAAATGGGCTGTGTCATGTCGGCTTACAGGCCGGTGCAAGGTTACAGCACGACACGTATTTTCATGCCGGCTGGGCTGTCGGCAAGCAAGACGTGGTCTAACACCACCAGCGTCTCTACGGCCCGTGTCGAGCCTTGGCCTGCTGTTCACTATGTCGTGTTAGGTTTAGCTTTCGAAAAGTAATTTTTCTGACCGATCGTCCCAAGGGCAAGTGACAAAGGATTTGATGATTGGTACTCGAGATTCCAAAATCGAATCCTAGTTGACTCACATTTTCAGCTAAATTTATTTCTAAATTAAATAAACAAAACAGATAGTGTGCTACCTATCTCTAAAAATAAAATAATTTTTCTGCCAACAGAGCATTTGGCAATACCTATTTCAAATCTAACTCCGATTTTCCGAATCAATTTTTCAATTTTAGAAGCTCAAAATCAGAAGTAGCTAAACTTTTCTACTTAAAATCTAATTTTAATTTTGGATTCAAATTTTAAAATTTAATTTTAATTTTCAATTCAATTATTAAATTTAACTACAGATTTAAAATTTAAAATTTAAAGTTTAAACTATTAAATCTCAATTTTTAAGTTTTAAAAATTAAATTTCAAAATTTTAAATTTTAAATTTAGATATTAAATTCTAAATTCTTAATTTAAAATTGGAGATAAAATTTTATTTTAAATTTTAAATTTAACGATTTTAGATTTTCATTAAAAACTTAAAAATTTTAGAATTTGAGTTTAATTTTAAGATTCAATTTTTAGATTTTAAGTTTCAAATATAAAAATTTTAATCTCAAAATTAAACTTTTATTATTTAAATTTTAAATTTAAAATTTTAATTTTTAATATAAAATTTAAAATTTTGAAATTTAGATTTAAATTTAAATATCAATTTATATTTTGATTTACTTTTTAATTTTTAATTATTATTTTATATTTAAATTCAAATTATGAATTAGTTATTTTAAAATAAAATTAGTAAAAATTTATTATTTGCACCTCACATTTATTTTTTACCAATAGCTTTACAAAATTACTTAAAATTATTATTCTACATAGGCCTTAGCTAAACATTCTACATTTTTAACCAAAATTAATTTTTTATTTAAATTAATTTTGCTGAATGAAATTTTTTACTCTCAGACACCTCATCAATATATTATATGTTGTATTTAACTCCTTGGATAAAAAAAATATGTACTTAACCCTTCTGAATACTTAAATCCTTAGCACTTAGCCTCTTATTAGATAAAAGAAAAAAAAGAAAAAAAGAAAAAAAAAAAAGATAGATTGAGTCATTTTACTATTTCTTTTAACACTATAATCTGATAAGATATTTTTGATCTTTCAAGTGAGATTTAGTACTTTTTTTTTTTTTGTATTTAGAGGGTAAAGTGTAACATGCCAAAAAAAAGAGAATGATGTAACAACATTTTACTTTTGCAATAAAATGGCCTTTTGGACGCTGTTTCAAGTACACTGAAACAAGGAAGCCATTTTACAGCAGAAGCAGCAAAATGTTTCAATAAAATGGCCTTTTGGACGTGGTTTCGCGCTTTCTCACTTTAGTGCCCCGTGGTTTAAAGTGTATCAAGTTAGTACCCTTTGGTTTTATTTTTCTTTTTTAATTATCCATTTTATTATTTTTTTCGTTAAATCAATTACAAAATTAAAATTAAAGAATACTAAAGTGAATATTCGATAAATCTAGATAGAGTATCTGAAGTTTTTTATATGTAATTTAACGAAATATTAACAGAGGAACCGATGAAAAGGGAAAAAACTGAAACCACGGGGTATTAAATTAATGCACTTTAAACCACAAGGTACTAAAGTTAGAAAATGCGAAACCACAAAGTACTAAATTGATACACTTTAGACCGCATGGTACTAAAATAAAAAAATACGAAACCACAAGGATGGTACTGAAAGTTTTCCCTTATAATTATGAGTGTGTTTGGTTCGCTTATTTTTCACCTTAGAATCAGAATCGGAATGGGCGAATCCGTTTGTGGGTATTTGGTACAGTTGGTTGTCCAATCCGCAGCAAACCGAGGATAGCAACTATCGGGTTTGGTCTCTGCGAAGCTGCTTAACCGGTGAAGCCTCTGGGTAGTACCGGTACCCCGTAGCAGACCGAGAGTAGTAACTCTCGGGTTTGGCCTCTGTCAAGCCGCTTAACCGGTGAAGCTCACTCGCGTACCAGTACCAAGTGCAGAAAACAGCAGAATTGGTCTGCTTCAAATAAAATGAAATGGAGGGGTTTTATTGCAATTGTGGCAGCTTATAAAAGGACCCCATCTCCCTTTCTTGTTCACAGCAAGGGAAATATCCCCTTCACTCTATTTTTCTTTCTCTCTCTCTCTAGAAGCTCTCTCTTAAGGGTGGATCAAAGATGAGGGATTGGTGGAGAAAGAAGCAAAGAAGTGGAACTTCATCTTCTTCTTCTTCCTCCTTTGCTTGGAGAAGAAGGCTTTGAGGTAAGCTTTTTGAGCTTCAATGGTAGATTTCTAGGGTTTGTGTTTTAAGCTCTAGAAATGGTTTTAGTGGAACCCTTTGGTACTAAGTAGAGGTTAATTGCTTGAATTAGTGATCCTTATGGTGTATTCTTGCAAGGTTGAACATCTAGGGTTCTAAAGAGGGTTTTGTTAGATAGAGATCTAAAGTTGGGATTGATCTCTTTTATACCTAACTGCTAGGTAATCGAACGCGTTGGTGAACTCGGTTTGGCGATCCGACGAGTATGCGCGGAGATATTAAAGAAAAACTTGTTTTGGGCTTCGTTTGCCGCAGTCGACAGAAATAGGCGGGGGACAGTTACGAAACTTGGAGTCTAGCTTCGTGGCATCACCAGAAGGTAGGGGGTGTCCATCCCGAAGCAGTTGAACTTTTTCCTATGTCAGAGTTGTTTTATTATAGCATATGTTCATATATTTTTAGCATGCATTATAGGTTATGTTAGGTAATTGTACTTCAATTTCTTGCATGTTTTCATAGTAGAAATCATATAGTGGGTTGAGCACTTGATTTAGTTGACGCATGAGGATTGGATCTTGACATGGAATCCTATAGTGCCAAAGAACAAAAGATGAACTTGGACTTATAAATGAACTCAAAAAGTGCCATTTAGACTAGTGTAGTAGAAGCACTATGACATGAACTTAGGAATAGATGATGATTTCCTAAGTAGTAGCATGTAAACTAGCATAGTTGGAACACTTACAGCTTGATAACATGAACTTAGGAATAGATGATGATTTCCTGAGTAGTAGCATGTGAACTAGTGCAGCAGAGGCACTAACTATCCTCGAGTGGGAGGATTGGATCGTACTCACATAGTCTGTGTAACCTTGGCGTGATCGCCCCACCCAAGTAGTGAGCTCCGAAGTCATCGTCGCGTTTGGGTAACTTGATTACCCAGCAGACGGTCTCGAGTGTGTGTGTAGCGCAGAGTCTACTCACCGGCGAGATTTGAGATGTGAGCTTGGGCTTAACCTTTGGGTTAGCCGAGATGAGATTGGACATGAGACATAGTACTTGATAGTAGGGTTCATTGCTATGTAGATATTTTATTTACATCTTGTATATCATGCAGATTGAGACATAGTATCATGTTAGTAGAGTACATTACAATGTTCATGCATTCATCCTGTTTATTGAGGCATAGTAGCATGTTGTAGATTTCGTTACTATGTACCAGCTCATTTTCGTATATCTATCTATCTACTTATGCCTGCTTAGACCTAGTGGGAAGATCGGCAGAGTCGGCGGCCGAACCCACTTGGAACTATTCATAGTTCTCACCCCACTTTGTTGCAGGGCCGAGTTCGAGCGGACCAGGCGAGGACCGCGGTAAGGGCATAGCGCCCTAGTTAGCTAGCAGCTTTTCTTATGCATTAGAGTACCCTCGTGTACCCGAGAGATATGTGATGTATAGTGGTGAGGATACCTGTTGGAGAGCTATTTTGTACTATGAGATGATCATGTATACATTTTGGAGATGGAAATGTAAATCAATATGAAAAAAGTTGAATGAAATGTAATAGCTAGACCTCTCTCTCTTTTGTTGTTGCTTATGTTAGTACTTGCTTAGATCCATGTATGTGGTTCATGTTTCCTGGGCATCGTGTACGTACATGATCTTGTTGTTGTTAGACTTGGGCGGACAGAATAGGTGATGTCCGTTCGATGTCTTATCGACGTACCTGAACCGACCAAATTGGCGGTCGCGGGGTGTGACAGATAGAGTGGTATCAGAGCAAGTAACAGAGCAAGCAAAGAGAGAAGTCTAGGATGGACCTAGGAGACCCTAGGACGGTAATCTTAAGGCTATAGGTGCGTGAGTGAGACGTGAACCTATGCCGGTGGCGGAAGTCGATTCGATTCGGTCGAAGTTGATAGTAGTATGTCTCTAGTTGTTGATAGAGACGGATTCAAGTGGTATTAGTTCTCGACTTAAGGTGGTTGTGTTGGCGGCCGACAACATGACGCTAAGAGTCTAGAATGACTACACTCGTGTGCTTCCGCCTGATTTCGATGTTGAGTCGTTTTGCCTCGTAATAGCGAGAAGTTAACGGGTTAATGTGATTAACCAATTTGTTGCGTTTCAGGAGCTATGGCATCGAGAGGACGCCCTAAGACGCGATCCGTTCCGGCACCACCTTCCGAGGTGCCCGAACAGTAGGGATCTGATGAAGTGCGGGAGTTGCGAACGTAGATCACTACGATGGTCGGTGCGATGCAGCGCTAGGAGGATCAGATTGCTAGGCTACAGGAATTGGTGGCGCAACAGGTGTCGGCTCAGGCGGATGTCGAGCGAACTGCGCCTTCGGTCATTGTGCCTGGTGCGACGGAGGGTATGGCCACGGCGGCTGTGCCAATTGCAGCGCGGCCCGCGCCGGCTGTGTAGCTACTGGTTCAGAAACTTCTAATCCCGAAGGTGCGGTAATAGCGGTTAAGAAGGAGCACGCGCTTGCGGCTCTTGTGATGGTCCGAAAGTTTGATCCATCGGTGTTCGACGGAGAGAAGGTCGGGCTGTGGATGGTCGAGTCGTGGGTTGACTCGATGGAGACCCTGTTCGATGATCTTTGTACATTGGAGAGGGACAAGGTACACCTCGCCACTCATTGTTTGGAGCGGATGGCGAAGGTGTGGTAGAAGCGGATCAAGAGGGATCGGTCTTCCGACCTTCCGCCATTGGCGTAGGAGGAGTTTCGGGGTTTGTTATATACTAACTACTTCCCCGATAGCGAGAAAAAGAAGCTCCAGGATCAGTTCAGGAAGCTGAGGCAAGAAAACCGCTCAGTAGGAGAGTATGAGTGGGAGTTCTCACACATCATCGACTGCATCCCCGACGTAGAGCGAGATGATAGGAATCGAGCCGACTAGTTCGAGCGAGGACTCCGGCCGGATATCTATAGGGTGGTTCACATCCTCAAGCTACTACCTTTTCGGAGGTGTTAGATCGGGCGTTGTGGGCGGAGCATGGTAATGCTCACATCCGTGAGGAGCGTGAAGCGTCCGAGAAGCACGGGAGTAAGAAGCGAGCCCTTGAGAGTTCGGGAGGTCAGTCAAGGTCGAGAAAGCTTCCGAAGCATCCACGAACGCAGTCCAAGGGTCGTGGGGTTCAGTGGTGCGTCATTTGTGGCGGTGATCATGACCCGAGCCGTTGTAAGCAGAAGGAGAGGAGATGCTTCGCGTGTGGCCAGGCGGGACACATGAGTCGTTATTGTCCCGGGAGGACCTCGCCTGCCCCGTCGATTGCATCGGCTCCATTGACTCCGGACTATTATGGAGGAGCTCTACCTACTGTTGTATCTGCTAGACACGCTATGGCGCCATGTCAGCCTAAGGTGAGCCGGTCGGCTCCGAGCGGACGGGTATTCGCCGCTCAAGCCGAGGAACCTACTGAGGCCGAAGAGCGCAACGTCGTGGCAGGTATGGTTTTAGTTAACAGAGTTCGCTCCAGAGCTATGTTTGATACAGGTGCTACGCATTCATTCATCAGTAGACCATTTGCTGAGATGCATGGCATAGGGGTTCAATTGAGCAAGAGTACTTGGCGGGTTGAAGCCCCCGAGCGTGCATTTATTATCCAGAAGGAGTGTTTGGCGTGTCCAGTGCAAGTGGGCAACTGGATTATGCCGGCACGTTTGTTGGTGCTCAAAAGGTTGAATGAAATGTAATAGTTAGATCTCTCTCTTTTGTTGTTGCTTATGTTAGTACTTGCTTAGATCATGTATGTAGTTCATGTTTTCTGGGCACCGTGTACGTACACGATCGTGCTGTTGTTAGCCTTGCGCGGACAGAATAGGTGCCGTCCGTTCGGCGTCTGATCAACGTACCTGAACCGACCAAATTGGTGGTCGCGGGGCGTGACAGATAGAGTGGTTCCGGTGGCTCATATCGCTCGAGAGGTGAGGAAATTGAGAAACCGCGAGATTCCTTACGTCAAAGTTCGGTGGAGCAATCACGACGATCGCGAAGCCACGTAGGAACTTGAGGACGTGATGAAGGAGCACTATCCTCATCTCTTCGAGGAATCGAGTTGAGGTACGAGTTTATGTTTAAGTTAAGTTAATTGGTGAGTTGCAGTTAATTATGGGGTTAACTGAATTGATTGGATAATGGTATATGATAGTATGCATGCA
This sequence comes from Ananas comosus, assembly GCF_001540865.1. Lineage (NCBI taxonomy): Eukaryota > Viridiplantae > Streptophyta > Magnoliopsida > Poales > Bromeliaceae > Ananas > Ananas comosus. The sequence continues at coordinate 17,966 of NW_017891058.1, forward strand.
TAAATCTCATGAGTTATGTATTGTTCTTTCTAGTTTTGTATAGGCATTGTAGTAGTTACATGATATAGTTGATTACTATCTGTTCTCTTTTCTTGCCTACATATGCTTGAATAAACCTAGTGGGTGAGTCGGCGAGGTCGGCAGCCGAACCTACTGGAAACTTTCAGTAGTTCTCACCCCACTAACCATGCAGGTTCTAGCAAGTGCTGGGTGGTTGAGGATCGTGACAGAGACAGCTCGCCATAGATAGCGACATCCATCGAGTATAGATATATATACCTTGAACATTTCATCTGGTAGTGATGAAAGAAAAGTGTATTTTATAAAATATAAATTATTCATTTGAGAGATGACAAATGTATATATTGGAAGAATGAATGTAATAATTATGCAAGCTTTGTATTTGATTTAAAGTAATCAAGATACAATGTATGAATGCTTTAGTTAGTTTACTTTCACTTGTTTATATTGCTTACCTTCGTGTAAGCTATGTATACTGGAATTTTTCCTGGGCATTTCATTATACATATTTAGTTGTTGTTGTTGAGCCTTAGGCGAACAAAGGAGGTTCTGTTCGTTCGGCGTCTGTGCACGGGCCCGAACCGACCAAATTGGCGGTTTCGCAGTGTGATAGATTAAATCCTGCTATCGCCAATGTGGTCGATCCGGGCCGGTACACAGACGCCGAACAAACAGCACCTCCTCTGTCCACCCAAGACTCAACAATTACAAGTACATGTATAAAGAAAGAAACAATCCCAGGATAACATTTCCATATACATGGCTTGCACGAGGGCAAGCAATAAGTACAAGTGAAAGTAAGCTAACTAACATGCATTTATTATATCTGAAAACTTTAAACCAAAATATAAAGCTGGATAACCAAAATATAAAGTTTTCAGATATAATAAATGCATGTTAGTTAGCTTACTTTCACTTGTGCTTATCGCTTGCCCTCGTGCAAGCCATGTATATGGAAATATTATCCTGGGATTGTTTCTTTCTTATACATGTATTTGTAATTGTTGAGTCTTGGGCGGACAGGAGAGGTGCTATCTGTTCGGCGTCTGTATCTGTCACGCCCCGAAACCGCCAATTTGGTCGGTTCGGGCCCGTGCACAGACGCCGAACGAACAGAACCTCCTATGTTCGCCTAAGGCTCAATAACAACAACTAAACATGTATAATAAAATGCCTAGAAAAAATTTCGGTATACATGACTTACACGAAGGTAAGCAATATAAACAAGTGAAAGTAAACTAATAGCAGTCAAATTTTATTTTTCACTTTCCGGATGTCGGAATGACATGAAACTTTAAATCTAGCCTCATAAAAATAATTCAAACATAATCCCAAGTTTTCATAATTTTCTGACATTGTCAATTTTCTGCTAAAATATCAGCCCCGTTTCTCACAGAAAATTCTAAATCGTCTGTTTCTGTTCCGATTTCAGCACAAGTTATTTTTGACTTATGTTTTACTTCTTTAAGTCCAATAAAAATAGTATCTCACACTATTTTTATTTATATTTACCTTTATATTAAAAAATTCGGTATATTACAGTAGTCACGCACCAACCGTCATTGCAAAAGGAGATGCAACGGTTTGATTTAGAAGTGGTAGCTCCGGAGGTGCCGGCTATTCTTGCCGCATTGGTGGTTCAACCAACCTTGTTGGAGAGAATTAAAGAGCAACAAGCTTTAGATCCTTATCTCCAAAAGGTGCGAGGTAAGGTTGAGAGCGGGCGTGCCGGCGATTTCGGCATAAGATCCGACGGTGCACTTCGGTTTCGAAACCATTGGTGTGTGCCCAAGGATGAAGATATTCTAAAGGCGATATTGCTAGAAGCGCATCAATCTCCTTATAGTGTGCATCCTGGCGGAACTAAAATGCACAAAGACCTAAAGGTGCATTATTGGTGGCCAAGGATGAAGAAGGATATTGGAGAGTTTGTGGCGCAATGTTTGATATGTCAACAAGTGAAAGCGGAGCGCCGATTTTCGGCGGGAAAGCTTCAAAGTCTATCCATACCCGTTTGGAAGTGGGAAGACATAGCGATGGATTTTGTGACCGGTTTGCCCCGATCTCAAGCCGGACATGATGCGATTTGGGTGGTGGTGGATCGCTTGATGAAATCGGCTCACTTCTTGTCGATCCATACCACTTGGTCTGGAGATAAGTTAGCTCAGGTGTATCTTGATGAGGTTGTGAGACTGCATAGGGTTCCGGCGTCTATAGTATCGGATCGAGACCCCAGGTTCACGTTTTATTTTTGGAAGAGTTTGCAAGACGCTCTGGGCACACGGCTCGACTTTAGCACGGCATTTCATCCTCAAAGTGATGGTCAATCGGAAAGGACGATACAGATCCTTGAGGACATGCTTCGAGCGTGTGTACTTGACTATAAGGGTGGATGGCACGATTATTTGTCGATGGCGGAGTTCGCGTATAATAATAGCTATCAGGAAAGTATCGCGATGGCACTATTCGAGGCTCTTTATGGACGAAAGTGTCACTCCCCTATTCATTGGAGCGAAGTGGGTGAAAGAGTTACCTTGGTCCAAATGTGTTGCGAGAGGTGGAAGAGAAAGTTCGCCTTGCACGTCAACGGCTTGCGACAGCGCAATCGCGGCAGCAGAGTTATGCCAATAAGCGTCAGAAGGATCTTGAGTTCGCGGTTGGAGACCGCATTTTCTTAAAAGTATCACCCATGCATGGTGTGAAGCGGTTTGGGGTCCGTGGGAAGCTTAGTCCCGGATACATTAGACCATATGAAGTTTTGGAGCATGTCAGCGCAGTGGCGTATAGAGTCACATTACCGCCGAAGCTTGTGGGAGTTCATAACGTGTTTCATGTGTCAAATCTCCGCAAGTATATCCGCAATTCCTCTGACGTTTTGGAATATGAACCGGTGGAATTGCGGGAGGATATGACTTACGAGGAGTATCCAGTGTGCATTCTTGCTAAAGAAGAAAAGCAATTGCGGAATCGTACAATTTCGTATGTTAAAGTCCAGTGGAGCAATCATGCGGAGCGTGAAACCACTTGGGAACTTGAGGAGACGATATGGAAAACCTATCCTCATTTAGTCGAGTCAACGAGCTAAGGTATGGAATTGAGTTTCGTGGATGAAACTAATTTTAAGGGGTGGAGAATATAATATACCGAAACTTCGGTAGGTTGTATCGAACTCTAGTCGAATTGACCAAAGTGCGGAGTGGGACTCGTTAGAGTGGTCCGTTAATCATTCCGAGTGTTCCGGAGTGTATTAGATGGGTGTTGGGACTTTGGAGAGTAAGCTGGGAAATTTTTAGCTCAAATTGTGCTGGAAATGCTCTCGGGGTCCGGACCCCGTATGCGCAAAAGTGTGGATTTGTTCAGTACAGCAAATTGGTGAGGGGCCTAGGTGTAATTGTTGTTGGGGAGACTTATTGGAGCGTTCTAGACCCTTCTCCTCATTTCCTCTCACTTGTGAACAAAGAGAAAAGTTCTCTCTTTCTCTCTCTGGAGTTCCTCTCACTTCTCTCTCTCTCTCTTTCTCCTCTCACTAGGGTTGCTCCAAGAAGGGGCTTGTCATAGGGTCAAACTAGCTATTGTGCAAGAAGTTGAGGAAGAAGCTTGAACTCAAGGTGAGTTCTTATGGTTTAAAGCTAGGGTTTTGAGTTAATCTCTTCTAGTTGTTGCTTCTAGAGGATATTATGGTAGATTACATCATGAATATCCTTGTATTAGAGGGTTTATGTGGATTATTGGAAACCTTAGGGGTCAAATTGGGGTTTTGCTAAGTATGAGATTTAACCAGGGTTTGATTTCTTGTAGCCCTAATTGGAGAGTAAACCGACATGGTGGGAGACTCGAATCGGGATTCCGTTAAGTTTACGCCAAGATATCGAGGAAAAATCCTATTTCGGCTTCGTTTGCCATAGTCAAGGGAAATAGGCGACTGTAAATCACGAGATTTGGATCATAGCCTTTCGGCATCCCTACAAGGTGGGTGGTACTTTCCGAAATAATCGAATTTCTCTTTCTGTCTAAATGTCACCTTTGAGCATGTATGTGTATATGTAGGATTCATGCATTGTAGGGTTAAATGAGAATATGTTGATATATATATATATATATATATTGTTTGTATGCTTTAAGTATAAAGATGCATATGAGATTGGCAATGAGATATGGACATGTATGAACCCTATAGATGTATGAATTGAGACATAAATTGTGATATGAACTAGTTGAGTTGTGATATGAACTAGTTGAGTAGAGAACATGGACATTGTGACAAATGAGTGAAATAGCATCTTGTGGCATTGAATGCTAGAAAATGAGACACTTTGTGTGTTGTGGCAATAGCGAACATGGCATCCTCAGAGTTGTGGATTGGATGATATTCACCTATAAGTCTTGGCTTGAGGGCGGTCGCTCCCCCTTGAGCGATGAGCTCCGGAGTAGTCATCACTGGGTTGTAGTTTCCCTAGAGAATGATACCGTCGGGTTGTAGCGAGTATCTCCCCGATAGTAGAGATTTGGTTGGTGAGTTTTGGGGCGAAACCTACGGGTTAGTCGAGAGGATTAGGTATTGAGAATGGCAATTGGCATGCATCATGAGCATCATATATTTGTTAGCATTCTTGTTCAGGCATAGTAGCTGCATTTGTTTAGAATGGCTACCTATCTATCTGTTTCTTCTATATATGCCTGGTTTAAACCTAGTGGGAAAGTCGGCGGGATCGGCGGCCGAACTCACTGGGAACTTTCTTGTAGTTCTCACCCCACCATTTTTACAGATTCAAGTCCGAGCGGGGCGATCGAGTATCGCGGTAAGGGTATCGCACCCTAGCTAGTGGCTACTCGAGTATAGTTCATATCCTGTTATTATCATCTTTTGTATATGATGAATAAGGTTGTATAAATGTATAAATGATGTAAAGAGCTTATGTTTTGAGAATGATGAGCATGTGATGTAAAAAATGAAAGAAAAGAATGATATCTAATATGCTTGTATTTGGTTGTATGAAATTAAAGTACAAATGTAGATGTATAGATAGTAGAACTTTCACTTTTGTTGTTGCTTGCCTTCGTGTAAGCCATGTATATCCATGTTTTCGCTTGCGCAAATTATATACATGTTGACATTGTGTTGAGCCTTGGGCGAAAAGGTGAGGTGCTGTCCGTTCGGCGTCTGTTGACGTGCCCGAACCGACCAAATCGGCGGTCCCAGGGCATGACAGTGGTAAAATTGATTACTATGATTTCTGTGATCCTGATCTTTTGTCATTGTTAGACATTAAAGATAAAGCAAAAGATGACTTAGGATACCCTGATGAAGAACAAGTTAACTATTATTAGTGCAAACCTGGGAGCTCTCTTAATCTTGGAATCGAAAAGCTAAACAATGATAAAGATGTGTGTGAGATGGCTTTACATGCTTCCAAGACTAAGAGAGTTGCATTGTACATGGAACCCATGATTATAACAGCAGAAATGAGTCAAACAATATTAAATGACATGTTTAGAATGTTTGATGATACCGAACAAACACTACCCAAGGAATTGAATGATGGAGGGAGACAAGGTGAACAACAAACCCTTTCTAATATGATTTGTAAGGAGCTAGATATTGGTAGCAACGAACAACAAACTGTTGATACAAAAACTATTTTGGATGAGCTGAATAATGATAGCAATCGACAACATCCAAATGATCATGTTATTGCAGAGGAATTGGGTAATAGAGATGAAGAGATAGATGGAGGTGAAAAGGACCATGCTAATAGGTCTAATGATGAAAGTGATAGTTTATTTATAAAAAGTGACTATGACTTAACAGATGATGATGAATTGTTTGACAAAAATGTTGATACTCATGCAAAATGGGTGTAGGAACTAAAACATCAACAACAATTGATGATGTTCCTAAAGATAGCAACTGAAACTGATAATGAACTGTCGGATGAATTACACAGTGTGGATGATAGTTCTGAAGATGATTTTGTGATATGATGAAAGTATCTTGAGTTTAGAGCTGAAACTAATATCCACAATTTGGGATTGGGATGCTCTTTGCTTCCATGGAAGAATTCAGGCAGGCTATAAGAGAGTATAGCATCAAGAATAGATACAATATTAAAATGGTGAAGAATGACAAGGACAAAGTTAGAGCAGTTTGTAAGGAGGGATATCCATGTCTTATTTATGCTTCATGGATTACTGATAAGAAAACTGTACATGTCAAGAGATATGACTCCGAGCACAAATGTTTTAAGAACTCCAAAAACAAATTTGTAACTTCTTCATGGCTTGCAAAAATATATAAAGACAGATTTAGGACTAACCCTAAGTGGCCATTGATAGCAATGTGTGATAGCAGATATTCATGTAAGTGTATCTCAAACAAAGTTGTATAGGGCAAAAAGAAAGGCCCTGCAATTGATTGAGGGTAGTGAAGCAGAACAATATGCTACTTTATGGGATTATGCTGCAGAGGTCAAGAAGAGTAATCCTGGCTCAACCTGCAGGATCTGGAAAATTTCAAGTTGGTTCAAGTCATGGGCAATTTGTAGTGGATCTAATTCAAAAGACATGTAGTTGTAGGAGGTGAGATTTGACAAAACTCCCTTGTCCACATGCTATATCAGCCATGCTACATGAGAATTTGAGACCAGAAGACTATGCATGATTGCTACAGCATAGAAACATATAAAAAATATTATGAGCATCTTATAAAACCCTTTAATGGCCAAGACATGTGGACAAAGACAGGGCAAGAGCCTATTCAGCCTCCTGACAATAAAAAGAGGCCAGGAAGGCCTAAGATGGCAAGAAAAAGTCTACTAGTGAGTTGCAAACGTCGAACAAGTTAGGAAGGCAAGGGGTCAGGATGACTTGCACAAAATGTGGGGAAAAAGGTCACAATAAAACTACTTGCGACAGAAGATCTAGGGCAGGTGTGAGACTATTAGAACCAAAACTACCTGTGAGTACAATGATCAAATTCTCATTTTATTAAAGACAACTTAATAGTCCAAAGTACTAATGTAACTAACAATTATGCAGGTTAGGAGGAATAGAGCAGAGTTCGAGACCACTAATACGGCTACGCCAACACCTAATCCTATTCAACCAACCCCAACCCCACCTCCACCCCTACCCGCACAAAACATGAGGTCACATTTCATTGTTAGATGGATGACAGATGTAAGATTAATCAATATATGTTATTTTTAATTGGTTAGTTTTCTTTTCAATCATGGTTATTTGCTAGTAATTGATGATGTTTTAATTTTTTTTTTTGCACCAATAGAGGGAACTATACAAACTCAAGCTGCAACTCATCCAAATCCACCTCCTATTTCAGAGTCAGACTTCATTAGAAGATGCCAATCACAGGCTCCCAGTAGAGGACCAACAACTAGATTACAACATCTCCTACAAAGTAAGAAGTGTACAGGAAAAGGCAAATGGAAGAAAAGCTGCTGAATAGACTATATATGGCTCAGGCTGCTACAAGATCTTCAAATATGTCATATTCTATTTTGAAAACCTTTTACAAAGGATACTAAAACTGAGATAATTGACTCTTTTTTGTTTATAGCTGAAATGTAACTTTGGATGTTGCACTAACATCTTTCCTTTTTGTTTTGGATGGTAAGAAGAATTGTAACTTTTGGCTATTGATTTATATTGTGTGATTTTGAGATGTACTGACTTTGCATCTTTCCGATATTTTGTGTCTATGTGTGAATTACATTATGTGATTCTAAAGGAACAATTTTTGACTGTATGTTTTCTGAGTTATTGTGTGTATGTATAAATTACATTACATGTGCAATTATGAAGAAGCAATTTTGCAATCCTTTGTACAAAGTAGCATACTGTGTTTGGACATTATGCACACAAATTTTTTTCAGAGAACAAAGTAGCATACTACCGCTTCATTCATTTACGAGATACACTTGGCTACAATCTGGCACAGCTCGGCCTCGAGAGAGGGATAAACAAAGGCACAACAAAACAGGACCCATATATTTAATGGCCTTCACAACCTTCTTTAGACATCAAAACAGGATCCATATTTTTAATTGCCTTTACAGCCTTCTTTAGACATCAAAGTAAAAAATAGGACCCATATTAGGATCCAGGATAATACAAGAAAAAACCAAAGATAAATCCTTCTCTTTTTGACTTGCTTTAACTCATCTTCCATCTTGCTGCTCTTCCTAAGTAGTCCAATAATAATTACTTTAGCTCGATCACC
>NW_017891059.1:0-26217 GCF_001540865.1 Ananas comosus
TTATATCCTAGATGAGGGTAATAGTATTAGCGTTATCTGACCTATGTTTGTTTTTGTGCTGCAGCTTAAGATGCCGTTGACGTCTCTCGCAGAGCGCCGGGGCCAGCTGGGGCGGCGATGCAGAGGAACGTGGGGGACTTTCTGTACTTCGGGATCTAGTGGGATCCATGAGTTACAGGATAGCTTGCGATGCTTGACGGATTTGGTTACTCAGCAGGCTGCCGCAGCCCAGCATGACAGCAGTATGGATGCTGTGGTCGACAGGTTAGGCATAGGATGAAGAGGTTAGAGGGATCTGTTCTGCGACAGTGACGACTACAGGGAGATTTCGATCCTATACTAAAGTACGACGGAATGCGAACGGAGACAGTCTGTCACCCCGGCGTAAGCGGAACGCATATCCGGTCGTTGCACAGACCGCCGCATACAGCTGCAGTATATAAGGCGTCTCGAAGAAGCAAGTCGTAGGAAGTAAAAAGAAAGTCCTATTCCTGATATCAGAAGCAATGTACAAGTCGATATATGCAACAAAGTAACAAAGAGTATACATCTCCAATTGAATCGCTAAAGAGAAGTATCACAACTGTAAGTTCACGGTCAAGTAGTTCATATACATACACGGAGTATTACAAAAATAGGATGATAATAGTGTTTTCTATTATCATAGGGACATCACTCGGGCCGTAGCCGAGCACACAAGGTGAATCGCTAGCACGTCTCTAGTGAGTCCCTAGTAGGCGCGACTCTCTTGCACGATCCCTAGCCTCTCCTGTACAGGCTCTGTAAACAACCACAAAAAGGGCGTGAGAATATACAGATAGTCAGTGTGTAAGCGCGCAGTCTCGGGACGAATTACACACTAGGCTCAGATGTACTAATTGAAAGGCGAAACGATAATTGCTGCATTTGTTTTTTATTAAGCATGATGCTAACAAGTAATAAGCATGTAATCATACCATGTTGAATAGCATTCTACAGTATGAATCATTTGCAACTAGGATATGGCAATTTCTTATAATCATGAAACATAAGCATGAATATAAGCAACGAAATGAAGTGACTACTGTCACTTAAGTAATAAGATTCATTCTGTCTTTTTCAATTGAATACTATCTTTCATTCACAGGACCGTACCCAAGGTAAGTCCAGCTGGCGCCGGCGCTATTAGGCCCCGTGGATAGTTATCACACTCCCCAGGCCGCATCCACTTCGGCACACCCAAATCCGGCACGGGCGAGCAACTGTTCGGTAGGCACCGGACGATGGCCGGCTTGTAGGAGCTAACTAAGCTACACAGCGTGTCGAATGAGCCATGGCAAAGCAAGCCAAGTCATATATCCAATGTCTGCAATTTTCATAGTTTCACATAAGCACAATTCAAACCCTCGATCACTCTGATTCGGAATAGTCAAATAGCACAAATCCACCGTAAACAAAGGCTAGTACTCATCGATTCGTAACGCATATAAGGTAAGCTAAATCACATACATTATAATTCTTTGCCACTGAGTATGGCATATCACATAGTCATAGGATGTCATAGTTCTTATATGAGAGTATAGCGAGAATATCATATGTTCTCGTAACTTTAAAGTGCATTCCTACACTTAAGTATAGTCATTCAACTGATTGACTATAATTGTAATACTTATAGGATTCATTTGAAGTATGGTTCAACAATATGACTCGAAAGTCAAGCTCTTTATCATTGCCATAGACACAATAAGATCATTTCTATATTAATATAAACATAGGGGAGTTTCACTTTGCTCTTGGTTAGGTCGACCACCTACTAGAGAACTAACAACTATCACAGAAGTCCACCAAACGGCTCAACGAAGGCCCCAATGGGCTGAAAAATAAACGTCAGATCGGATAGATCTCACGCGAAATGTTCGGATTTCGGCTCAAATACATCTCGTATCAAAGTAGCAACATAAATCGATGTTTGTTTACTTTAGTACGCTCCAATTAAGTCTCTAAAGCTCCGCCCAAAGCAACCAAGAATGACCAGAAGGTGCAGTCGACTCCCGCTGCGATCAGAACACCAATACGACATACCAAAATCATATTTAATAGGCAAACTATAGTCGGAATCTTAGCAATTCGTTTTCTAACTGGAATCCCTGCTTACCTAGGTTAGGATACCTTCAAACCAGCACTTCTAAGAGTAAAGTTCAGCTGCAACGAGACTGCGAAGACTGCTGGCGGAAAAAATTCAATTGCAATCAATTCGGTCATAACAATTGCGTTTTGTTCAATTTAGCGTATAAATGGTAATACATCCAATTAGCTGTCAAAGTAGCTTATTCCTGATCTAGAAGGCTTTATTACAGCTAATTAACTCATTTTTTTACATGCTGAAAACTCAGTCTAGCCAGCCAAGAAGCAAAATCCAAATCGCTAACTCAATCGACGAATGACGTCGATAAGACAAAGTGAGTGTTACTTCTTGAGCTTATCCAACCAGTGACGCTGCTGATTCCAGGGCTGCGAAACCTGTCCCAAAAATCCCTCACACGGTGCAAAGAGGTCCAACACGCTCGCAACCAGCAGAAGAGACACAGCGGTGCGACGTTGAAACGAGCGAAATCGGCGACTATCTTTGTGTTAGAGAGAGAAAATTCTAGAGAGAGAAAGATGAGAGAATGGTAGAGAATTCTCTGGACCCAGACCCTTCCACAGTGCTCTGGAGCTATGCTGGGGGGTTATAGATAGGGAGATCACGATGCTGAAAAGACCAAAATAGCCTTGCTCCACGATTGCCACTGTGTACGGGTACTCACATTGCGGCTGTACCGAACAGCAAAGAAAAGGCTGGGATTTTTTCGCTCAGTTAAAGCATTTTCACTTCTCGCATTCCAAACTTCCTCTAACCTTTATCAAAACTTGTTTCTAACCTTTTAGAACATGTAGGAGTGATCTCAAACATTCCACATTCTCGAACTCCCGCAATTTGCAAGTTCAGTGTATTACAGTACAGTCCTGTACTTGTACAACACACCACAGTAGCTCGAGGCAGAACCCGCAGGAGAGTAGTACACCACCAGTACCTGTAGCAGTATCAGGGACAGTGTTACCACGACGATGGTGGGGGTTGAGGAGGCGAGAGCGGATGATTGGAACGACTGAATGAACTTCGTCGCTGCAACCCTCGTATCTTTGAGGGAGAACAGTCCGATCATTCGGTAGTTGAAAAATGGCTCGATGGCATATGGAGAAGCTATTCTATGATACCTTTGTTGAGGAGCGAGGTACCGGTTTGGCGTTTGCGACACACCACATTGACGGCGGGCTTATAGATGGTGGAGTGGACATCCGGGGATCCCGTAGCTGATTTGTTGCATATCATAGTGCGAAGCAGTTCAGAACTTACTGTTGCCTGACAAACCTATTTTCCTCAGACATTGAAGAAGACAAATGGAAAGGGAATCATGAGAAACTTGAGGCAGGGGACAAGACATGGGCAGAGGTATGAGCGAGAGTTTCTTTCGATTACTGACTGCGTTCCTTTTGTGGTCGAGATGAGAGGACAAGGCTCGCATATTTGAGGAGGTTTGGGACCTGCGATTTTCAGATTGGTTCCAGGAGTACAACCTCTCCACTTACCGAGATGTAGTTGATCACGGCCTTGTACGTGAGAAAGCAGCGAAAGTTATGAAAGAAAGAGGACGTTGTGGATAGAGGAAAGGAAAGAGGCCATGCACGTGAGAGAGCAGGGTCCAGGAATCCTTCAAGAAAGCCAACAAAGTATCGAGGGCCAGTAGGTCAGCGAGGGGTCGAGGTTTTAGGCGTCCGTGGAGCACCCGCCTCCCCCCCCCCCTGGTCTGGGTGTGGGGGAGGGCCCCCCCTGCCTCTCGACGACCGCCGCGTTGTGTATATCTGTGGTGGGCCTCATGTACCCACAGTGTCACAGCGTGGGGCAGGTGCTTTCTTGCGGCCAGAGAGGGCACTTTCGCTCAGAGTGCCTCGAGGGTCTTTCCTGACCCTCGTCAGCGATCCTGCCCACCTGCATCTTCGCTCCGAGCCAGGGCGAGCCCGACAGCACCTATCAGTCTAGGCGACCACCAGGACAGCGGCAGTGGAGAGTTCGCCAGGCAGGTTCAGCTGGGCGGATGTATGCCGCCCAGTACGGAGGGCCGCAGCACAGAGAAGTCAGATAGCAAGTATCATTATGCTTTATGATATTCGGTGTTTCGTGCATATTTGATACTGGTGCTTCGCATTTCTTTATTGATCGCAGTTCGCCGAGTTGCAAGTAACACAGACATTCTTAGGCACCTACTTTGATTTGGGAAAGAGTAATTGTACCTGGACTACCTAAAGTCTGAGTTTTGCGCCTCGTCCCAGTTAGGGTAGGCGAACTGGATATGCCAGTGGATTTATTGGCACTACACAAACTAGGTGAGTTTGATGTAGTATTGGGTATGGATTGGTTGACACAGTATTATGCACCATAGATTGCACGAAACAGAACGTAACCTTTAGGAACCGGTCGTAGCAAGAAGTTATGTTTATAAAGGGATGCAGAGTTCATTGTCGCAATTGACTATTGTTCTTCGACGAGCACGACAGATATTTTACGGAAGGATGTGTAGCTATTTGGCTAGCATTTCTGTGAAGTGAGTCGAGAAGGTCAAGATTGATATTCCGGTTGTGCGAGAATTCGGGATGTTGTTTCCAGTTGAATTCCGGCTCCACTGATAGGGAGTGAGTTTGTATAGATCTTGTCCCTGGGACTAGCCTATTTCTAAAGCGCCTTTATGAATTGGCACCTGCTGAATAATAAAGAGCTAAGCACAGTTGCAAGATCTTTTAGATAAAGGATTTATTCAGACGAGTGTATCGCCCTGGGAGCACCGGTGTTAATTTGTCAAGAAGAAGGATGGGATCTCTTCGATTGTGCGTGGATTATCGAGAAATCACAAAGTCACAATCAAGAATAAATATCATTGCCAGAATTTGATGACTATTTCGATCAGCTGCAAGGATCGAAAGTATACTCCAAGATTGATTGGCAATCTGGGTACATCGCTTAAGATCAAGCCTGAAGATGTCTCTAAGACCTGTTTTAGGACAGCGGTATGACAATATTAATTTACAGTCATGTGCCATTCGGATTAACAAATCCCCAGCAGCCTTTATGGTTTAATGAACCGTGTCTTTAAACCCTATCTTGACAGGTTTGTGGTCGTCTTTCATCGATGATTATCTTGATCTATTCTCGAAGCGATGAGGGCATGAAAACCATTTAAGATTGCGTGTTTCAAGTACTTCGAAGAAAGGAACTATTTGCCAGAGCTGAAGAAATGCGAATTTTGGTTCGAGAAGTGGCATTTCTGGGCCATGTGATTTCAGAAACTGGGATAGCTGTGGACCCAAAGAAGATTGAAGCAATTAAGGATTGGCCTAGGCGACAGTGCACTGAAATTCGGAGTTTCCTTGGTTTGGCGGGATACTACCGAAGATTGTAGAAGGATTTGCGAAGATGTCCACTCCTCTCACTCGACTCACACATAAAGGAGCTAAATTTCTGTTGGAATGAAGCCTGTGAAAGAAGCTTTCAAGAGTTGAAGGAACGGCTGACGACGCCCCATTTAGCATACTGTTACTTTGAGTGGATTTATGTGATTTACAGCGATGCATCACTGAATGGTTAGGGTGTGTTCTAATGCAGAAAATGGCAGAGTAATGCCTATGCTTCTCCCAATTGAAAGATTATGAAAGAACTACCCTACACATGATCTTGAGTTAGCAGCTGTGGTATTTTCTTTAAAGCTTTGGCGCCATACCTCGTATGGCGAGCGTTGCGAAGTTTACACAAATCATAAAAGCTTAAGTATCGTTTACTCAGAAGAATTAAACTTGAGGCAACGTAGATGGTTGGAGTTACTCAAGGATTATGATTTGACCATTTCTAATCATCCTGAAAAGCTAATGTCGTAGAGATGCTTTAAGATCGAAAATCGACGGAAATTTGGCGATGTCGATAACAATGCAACCACTGTTTAGTAAAGAAAATGGAGAAATTGAATTTGGAGGGTTGTAGCTCCTGATTATGCCTTGGAGACTTATGTCATTATGTGTGCGCCTACCCTGATCGATCGAATTAAGAAAAAGCAAGCTCAAGATGAATCTCTGCAAAAGATTCGAGATAAGATCACTGTTGATCATGATAGTGATTTTCGAATAGATGATCAGGGATTGTTGAAATTCGGTGATAGGCTCTGTGTACCGGCAGATTCTGGTATTAAAAGAGAGATTCTTGCAGAGCACATTTGGCACCGTATACTGTAACCCAACCCGAAAGCAAAAAATTATAAGGATTTGAAGTAACTTACTGGTGGCCTGGAATGAAAAGGAAGTTGCGGACTTCGTAGCTAAGTGCTTAATTGTCAACAGGTTAAAGCTAACATCGACTTCCTGCGTGGAAACTTCAGCAGCTTACCCATTACCAGTGTGGAAGTGGGAGAGGATCACTATGGATTTCATCGTTGGATTACCTCGCTCACAAGCAGGTCACGATGCCATTTGGGTAATTATGGATAGATTGACTAAATCTGCCCACTTTATTCCAATTCATACTGTGCGGTCGGGGGAAAAATTGCACAAGTGTATCTTGATGAATTGTGCGATTACACGGAGTACCTGCTTCTATTGTTTCAGATCGAGACACCGATTCGTTTCACAATTCTGGAGGAGTTTACAGGGAAGCTTTTGGGCACCCGATTAGATTTAGTACTGCTTTCCACCCCCCAGAGTGATGGGCAGTCTGAGCGTACTATCCAAACCTTGAGGATATGTTGCGGCCTGTGTGATTGATTTACCAGGACAGTTGGCCACAATTCTTACCTATGGCTGAATTTGCTTATAACAATAGTTATCAAGCAAGCATTCAGATGCACACGTTTGAAGCCGCTTTATGGTGGAAGTGCAGATCCCACTTCATTGGAGTGAAGTGGGTGAGAGATTGGTTTAGGGTCCAGACGTATTACAGAAGGCTGAAGCTTAAAGTTCGATCTGGCACGAGAACGTCTACTGACAGCCAAAGTCGACAAAAAGAGTTATCGGTAAACGTCCGGCGGAATTGGAATTTCAGTTGGCGATCATTATTCCTGAAGGTATTCACCGACGAAAGGAGTGAAAAGATTGGCATTTCGAGGAAAGTTGAGTCCTCGATTTATTGGACCTTACGAGGTGTTGGAGCGGGTAGGCCCGTAGCTTATCGCTTGCGTTGCCGCCGAATCTATCGGAGAGTCCACGATGTGTTTCATGTATCCACACTACGGAATATGCTTTTGATCCAACTCACATATTGGACAGTACTCCAGTGGATTTACGAGAGATTTGAGCTTTAGAGGAGCATCCAGTGAGAATACTAGCTCGAGAAGTAAAACGGCTTAGAAATCGCGAGATCCCTTACGTAAAGATCCTTTGGAGTAATCACGACGAACGGGAAGCTACCTAGGAACTAGAGAGTGCAATGCAAGAGCATTATCCCTATCTATTCTCGATGGAATCCTGAGGTAAGTAATAACAAGTTTCGCGGACGAAACTTCTTTCTAGGAGGGGTGAATGTAATACACTGAACTTTTGCAAATTGCGGAGTTCGAGTATGTGGGATGATGTGTGGATCAATCCTACATGTTCTAAAAGGTTAGAACAAGTTTTTGGATAAGTTAGAGGATGATTGGAATGCTAAAAGTGAGAAAATGCATTAAACTGGCGAAATCAGCCTTTTTCTGCTTGCTGTACCGGTACAGCCATCACTTTGTACCGGTACAGACTGGCAGAAATGTGGCAGCAAGGGTAGTTCTGTAATTTCACACTTGATACCTATCTACTTGACCCCAGCTCGACCAGGAAGGCTCAGTGGAGGGTACTAGAGCTCTGGAGCTTGTTCTTCCACCTTCTCCTCTCTCTCTCTCTCTAGGATCTTTCTCTCTCTACAAGTATTTGCCGATTTCGCTCGTTTTCGTCGTCGCGCGCGTTCTTCGCTGGTTGCGAGCGTCGCAGCGCCTTTGTGCACGTGCAAGAGAGCGTTTTGGAGGGATTTTTGCAGCCCTGGACCAGTAAGGTGCTGGTTGCAAGCTTGAGAAGGTATACGACTCGATTTTTTCCGTTATCGGCGCTCTATTAGTCGATTTGAGTATCGATTTCAGGATTTTGCTTCCAACTATTTTAACCTGAGTTTTCAGCATGTAAAAATGAGTTAAGTAGCTGTGAATTAATCTTCTTAGACCAGGGATAAGCCACTTTGAAGCTTAATTGGTATATTTAGCCATTTATGAAGCTAAACACGTACCGGAAATGCAATTGTTTGAGCGAATTGATGCAAATTGGCGATTTTTCTTCGCAGCAGGTCTTCAAGCTTCATTGAGCTGAATTCGTACTCTTAGAAGCTGATTTGGAAGCTGCTCTAATCAAGGGTAAGCAGGAAATTCCGTTAGAAAGTCAATTTCGCAAGAATTGAACTATATAAGCTCATATACAAGTATTTTGACGCCGTTTCGATGTTGTTCGCAGCGAGAGTGCGATTGAGCCTTGGATCGTGTTAGTTGACTTGGGAGAGCTCTTGGAGACTCTTCTTGAGGTATTTATTGAGCCAAAACAGGGATTTAAGCTATTCCTATGTACTAAGTGCAATTGCGCCGAAATTGGACATTTCGATCGTAGTTTTGATACGATATTTATGCTTCGTGTTCAGCAGGATTGAGACCTAGTGGAGCTGATCCTGAGGATTCCTTTGGACTGATTTGAGCTTAGCACGAGGTGGGTCAGACCTAACCAGAGCAAGTGGAGCTCCCCTATGTTCTATATGTATTTACAGAATAGAATAATCGCATAGGTGCATTGAGTGCATATGTGACTGATAGAGAATTGGAAACATATCATTGTGATATTTGATGATTAAGTAGAATGAAATCTCTATAAAATAGAGAACATATATGCATGAAAGTACTTATATTCATATTCAATTCAGTTGAATGACTTATGAACAATAGAGAACAATGACATGCTCTTGACTCTAAAGTAGAGAACTATGACTATGTTGATAGTGTCATAATAGTGGAAAGATTATAATGCCATGTGATTTAGCATTACCCTTACATGTTTACAATCTAGTGGATACTAGTTCTTGTTACTATTTGTGTATTGAAATTCCGATCTGAGGATCGAGGGTAAGAACATTGCAAATGAAAATATGCTAATTGAGACCTGTGGACTGTGAAATATGCTTGCTTGCCATCGTGCTCATTCGCACACGCTTGTGAGGGTCGCTCCCTACAAGCCGGCACTCCGGAGTTGGCCTACGCGACAGTTGCTCGCCCGTGCGGGATTGGGTGCCGAAGTGGATTGCCGTGGGGAGTGTATACTACCACGGGGCCATTAGGCGCGGCGCAAGCTGGACTACCTTGAGTAGGTCCCTGTGAATGAAAGGAAAGTGCTAAAGGAAATTGGACAGTAATGAATGATTACCAGTTACAGTGTACAGTAGTTACTTACACACTTATGCTATGTTTATGCTTATAGTAGTAGCCATGCTTCTATCATTCAGTTGATTCATTACTGTTGATGCTATGATCACATGTTGTTTACATGTTCATTATTTGTTAACATTGGCTTATGAATTGTTAGCATTGAAAATATATCATGCAAATTACTGCTTTTATTTCCATTCTGTACATCTTGAGCCTAGTGGTGTAATTCGCCGAGGCTGGCGGCTTACCCACTGGGAACTATTGTTAATAGTTCTCACGCCCTTTTGGTGGTTGTTTTTACAGAGCCATCTACAGGAGAGGCTAGGGATCGTGGCAAGGGAGTCGCGTCTAGCTAGACTTTGCTAGGAGCGTGCTAGTCGATCACCTTGCTACTCGGGCTACGGCCGAGGGTGATGTCCATTGTATCGAGTGACTACCTTTGTACAGATGTTTTTGTATACCCTATATTGTATATAGGTTGTAGATCCAGATGTTATAGTTCTTACTTCTTCTCCTTTTGTTGGGATTTTGGATTGTATACTCTCTGTTCTTTTACTGATTGTAAATCGACTTGTACATTGCTCTGATATTAGGATAGGACTCTCTTTGTTTTACTTCCTATCGACTTGCTTTCTTCGTAGACGCCTTATATACTGCAGGTGTATGGCGGGTCTGTGCACGTACCGGATATGCTTCCGCTGGTATCCGGGCGTGACATCGAGTCTACGCTTGCGAGCGAGAGACGTCGAGTATTAAGACGGGTTTAGGCTGTAGGCCTACGAAAAGTGGAGGAAAGTGATTTGGCGAGTAGCCTTATCGGGGAGTTTGACTTGATTTCACAAACGACGTGTTCATGTGAGCTCTTTGCGAAAGTGATAAGACGTTGGCCGTGGCATATGGTATCAGAAGATGAAGTGCTCGTGGTGAGACCTTGAGCTTGTTAGAAGCCACGTGGAGTTTGAGGATTGGATTTGGGATGTGCTGAGGAGGGCCATCTCATGTTAGAGCTAAAGATCAGTGCGGAATTAGAGCACTCGCGAGCAAGCGATGCACTAGTGATGTTGCTTTTAAGCAATGTTGGAGATAGAATCGGAATGTATTCCCTGAGGGGAAAGTAAATGCAAAGAAGAGTTCTTGCATGCCAAATGACAAGTGGGTTGGAGCGTGTGTAGTCGTTGAATTTCGACTTGCGCTGCCAGCAAGAATGATGGATACCGTAATGCACTTTGTGGGATGCACCTTACAAAGTTGTATGAGTTTGGTATTGTACCCTCCGTGGTAGTCCTCTTGGATAGTTTCAAGGAGTGTAAAGCCATTCCAAAGTGGAAAAGTGCATTGGTGCCCTCAATTGCTCGAGGAGCTGAATTGAGGCGTGATTTGAGTTTTGCGAACGAAACTCTTTTTAAGGGGTGGAGAATGTAATATACCGAACTTCTAATTCATGAAGTTATGATGTATGTTAGCTTAGAAAGCCATTGGAATCATTCCGGCGAAGTTCGGTAGCATTCGGGTGCTTCGGTGCGCATAGGGTGCGAAAACGGAACCCGAAAGGCTATGTTGGACCGTGGACTAAATCCGGCATTAGCGTGGATGAAAAGATGATGAAAATATGTTCGAAAACATGTTTGGAGAGTCTCGGTTCGATTTGAAATGAATCGGAGGTCAAACGAGCGAAAACGAGCGAAAACAAAGTGAAAACCGACGAAGACTGAAAATGCTGAAAATTTGGCTAAGTCTGGAACTTTGGTCCTTCGGGGACCGGTCTCTCACTGCCTGGGACCGGTCCGAGAGACCCGAAAATGCCCAGTTCGGGCTGCTGCGAGAAAAGCATTGTGGAGGGGCTTAAGTGCAAAATGGCACTTATGAGAGTGTATAGAGAGGATCCTTTTTCTCTTTCTCTCATTTCTCTCACTCTCCTACACTAAAACCTCTCCCCCTCTCTCTCTAGAAAGAAAGGAAGGAGAAGAAGAGGAGAAAGAAAGGGAAGAAGAAGATGAAGGAGAAGAGGCCAAGAAGATGGAGCTTCATCTTCATTTCCTTCCTTGAGCCATTGGAGCAAGCTTAGAGAGGTAAGCCTTATGCTCTCTAATGGTAGAACCTTATTGATGGGTTTTTGATCCCTAGAATTGGATTTAGAGGAACCCTAGCATGCTATCTATGTGGATTTCCCCTATTTCATAGATCGATTTGGTGGGTTTGGCTACGGTTAACACCTAGGGCTCCAAATTGGGGCTTTGCTTAGTAATGAGGTTTGATCTAAATTGACCCTATACAAACCTAATTGGGGGTATAACGAACGCGTTGGTGCGCTCGGTTCGTCGATACGAAGAGTCTACGCGAAGTTATTGACGAAAACGTTATTTTTCGTACAGATAGCCGCAGCACGCGGAATAAACGTCTAAAAATCACGAAAACGGATCCGGAGCATCTTGGCATCAAGATAAGTATAGAGCAATTCCCGGATTTCGGATTGGTGGCCGTTCGGGTGGTCGCGCAAGAGTTCGGGCCAAACCGGGCAACGGGTGCCGCGGGAGGCCGATTGCAAGTGTCGACAAGCAATCGGAACGCGTTAAGAGGTGGGTTGTGTTTACCGAAGCGACTAGGTCGCCTCTATGTCTAAGAATAGTGTGGTTTCATATTGATGCATGCTAATGACATAAAGTAGAAATGCTAATGAGAATGCATGTTACATGTTATAGAAATGCTAAGTGAACGCATATGATTTGATATAGAAATACTAAATGGAATGCATGTT
Source organism: Ananas comosus (assembly GCF_001540865.1). Classification (NCBI taxonomy): domain Eukaryota; kingdom Viridiplantae; phylum Streptophyta; class Magnoliopsida; order Poales; family Bromeliaceae; genus Ananas; species Ananas comosus. Next base: position 12,238 of record NW_017891059.1, read on the forward strand.
GACCTAATGAAAGAATGCTAAGTAAATGCATGAGTTGATGTTAATTTACATGAGCTAGATGTCAAATGAATGCATAGAGTATATGCTAGTCAAGAATGCATAAGTTAAATGCTAGAAAAATGCATATTGACATAATGTAAGAATGTTAAGAAAATGCATGTTTGCATGTTATACAAATGCTAGATGAAGCATGAGTTAAATGCATGTATAAGATGTATGTTAAGTAAACACATGAACTAAGTGCATGATTGAGATACTAATGATGAATGCATAAGACATATGCCTACATATAAATGTGAACTAAGATTAATGAACTCTAAGTAGAGTAAAGAACTTGACATTGTAAAGTAAGAACATCGAGTGGCATGTCAATTGAGAATCTTAAGTATAAATAACTAGGATGATGAGTGGCAATGAAACCTAGTGTCATTGAACATAGGTTAAGAATTGAACCTAGCGTCAAGAACATAGGTTGAACAAGAGTGTAACACACTGGACCTTTGCAAATTCCGAGGTTCGAGTGTTTGAACTTTCAGATATTCTGGAGGGTCATGGACAGTGGTCCGACCCATGGCTCGCCTCCCAAGGAATATAGTATTTTATGTAGCGCTAAGATCACTAAAGAGTTGGACTTAGCCTACCCTCGGATCGCATTCTGCTTATAGTGAAACCGGTGACAGGTTGATGGCTGTACCGGTACACATTTTGTACCGGTACACTTTGATGGTTGTACCGGTACACTTGTGCCGAATTTCAAACCCGAGCCTCGGGTTTGCATTTTCACGGGATTTGTACCAGTACACTTTCCCGTGTACCGGTACACTTTGGCAGATTTTGAGCAGCTTGAACTGCAGGGGTATTTTTGCAATTGTGGACTTCTATATGTGTCCCCATGCCCCCTAGGGCTTCTTCTGAGCTGAGAACCAGAGGAAAGCAAGGTAGGGAGCTCTCCTCTCACCTTCTTTGGATTTCCTTCCCTTTCTCTTGGATTTTGGTGGATTAATCCCTCTTTTTCTCTCTTGATGCTTTCCACCATGGTTGAAGCTTGAGGCTTGGTTTTGAAGCTTGATTCGGGGAAGATCCTTGAAGTTTGAGGACTTTGAGCTTGGATTGAAGCCTCTAAAAGGTTAGAAGCAAGATCTTTTCCTCTAGATTTGGTTTTTGAAGGTTTCTTTGAGATGAAACCCTAGAATAGGCTTTTAGGGTTGATTTTGGGCATTTTGGATTTAGGGCTTTTGGAGCTCAATCTCTTGGATTAGAACCTTCCTCTAAGTTAGATTGGAAGGATTCTAGCACTCTTTTGGAGATTGAGGAGAGATTTTCACACTATAGGTGAGTTTTAGCCCTTTTGATGATTTGGTTAATGTTCGATCACATGGTTGTTCGTTCGATTCGCTTATCCCTTTTAGAATGTCTTCTAGGGAGCTAGGAGGCTTGTGGACAACTCCGTTCGGCGAAACGAAGGGTTTCGAGACGGTTCGGTGGGTTTGACCTAGCCAAACAATGAGAAAATCTCATTTGTGATGATTTGAGTATCATAAAATAAGAAAGCATGCATATTCATGTTAAATATATTTATTATGAATTTTAGAATGCTTAAAATGCCTATATTACATACATTGTATTTTCGGACCTCTATGAAGTAGAAAACTTGTATGTAAGGCTTATGTGTGCATTAGCATTCTTATAGGAGACTTGGGGCCATGTTTCTTAGAGTGGAAATAGCATGTGTAAGCGCCTTTGAACATAAATTCTCATTGGGCATTGAAACTACTACAATGCCATAAAGAGGCACTAGACAAGATTGACATGTGAAATTGTGAGCTAATGTCATAAAGCGGTATTGAGCTCGGGATATATGTAAACCTAGTGGATAGGGCCATTGAGAGATTTGGAAATTGGAACATGTTTGAATATAGAATTGTCTAAGTGTCATGAAGGGGCACTAGACTTAGTGAATATTGAAACTTCACATTGTGACATAGAACTAGATCATTGAGATGCTAGTGACTTTTACCATATTAGAGACATGATGATTGGGTATTTGAGACGTTGACTACGCTTGCTTGCCATTTGTGCTCATTCGCACATGCTTGTGAGGGTCGCTCCCTACAAGCCGGCACTCCGGAGTTAGCCTACGCGACTTATGTTCGCTCGTGCGGTATCGAGAAACCAACGGGGTCGGGAGGGATAGACTCATTCCTAGAGTGGGAATGCTGGAGCTACCACCGACACTTAGGTGGCACAAGCTGGACTACACCATGTAGGTCCTAGAACATGTTGGAAACAATGACATTTAATCGGGAGATGACAATCACTACTAGAAAGGATTAGTAGTTTGATTACTATGACATACTTATAGTATAGTGTTGAGACATGTAGTATACTTAATAGTTTACTTATTGCATCATAATATACTTGGTTGCCATGAAAGAGCATAATCATCATATATTGTTAGAACGGATCATGTTATCTACTTGCTTGCCACGTTGGGACATAGTAGACATGCATGGGGTATACCACATCTTGATAGAATATATGTTCAATACATTGACATCTTATGCTTTTTGGCATAGTAAATTTAGCAAACAATACTTGCTCTTATATTTACTGTTTATTATCATTATTGTTGCTTATCGTACTTACCGTTTTCTTTTGGGGCCTAGTGATGCATTGAGCTGAGGTCAGTAATTGCCCACTGGGAACTATAAATTATAGTTCTCACGCCCTCTGTTTTATGTTTTATTTCAGTGCCTTCCACGCCGGGAGAGGCTAGGGACCGCGGAAAGGGTATCGCCCCGAGCTAGCTTGCTTCGAGGGACGTGTTGATAGGTGGTCCACCTCTCTATGTTTTCTTTTTGGAGAGGTTGAGAGTTGTACCAGTGTATCAGAGACCACCCGTTTTGTGTACTTTTGAGATGGATATTGTACGACTTTATGTTTCCTCTTTATTATTGAGTTTTGTTCCTACTTCTCTTATCATAGATTATAGATGTGTACTTGCTCTGATATCTCTAGTCGTAGATCATCTCTTGCTTTATTTTCGCTGTTGTTGTAGACGCCTTATATGTGTAGACATATGGCGGGTCTGTGCACGCTACCGGGAGGGCCTCTGCCGGTCCCGGGGCGCGACAGATTAGTTTAGTATCAGAGCCTAGGGTTGAGTCTTAGTGGACCTAGCAAACCTTAGGCCGGTTGGACTATAGGATATAGGCTTGTGAGAGACGAGGTCTATTTGACTTGTAAGCGAAAGTATTTCAATCGGGTTTTACGATAACTCTAAAAAGTTGGAGTTGGATCCAGGTGTATGGGTTCTAACTTCACGGAGGGTTACGTTTGCGGCCGACAACGTAACATCGGGAGTTAGTTGTGGATAACACTTCCTTACTTTCGCATGATTCGGGTATTGTTATTTGAGCGGGGATTCGATAGCGCGGGTTACTAACTTGCGCTTTTATGTTTTGTAGTGACAATGCCGATTACGCGCTCTCAATCTGCGGGGGCGGACAATGCGGCACAATTTTAGGAGGCTGAGACTTCCGCTACCTCCGGATCTGGTGAGGTCCATGAGTTGAGGGGCCAGCTGGCAGTCTTCACTGATTTGGTGACGCGATAGGCGGACACGGCGCTTCGACGGGAGGCGCGGATGAAGCGCCTGGAGGACCTTCTGCTGCAGCAGGCGGCGGCCAGGGAGACACAGAACCCTACACCACCCGCACCAGTAGAGGTGGTCGCGCCCAGGATGTCGTCCCCCGCACTCAACGCTTCTAGGACGGCACCAGCGGCGGCACCTCGGGAGGAGGACATCGTGGCACCACCAACGCGAGCGCCTGTAGGGAGGGCGGTTTTTCCCATGATGGTTGAGGGAGCTGAGCGGGATCGGCTTATGGAGCGTCTCAGTGAGTTCAGGAGATGCAGCCTCTGGACCTTTGACGGGGAGAACGTGGACCACTGGATCGTGAAGAAATGGCTTATGCATATGGAGAAGCTGTTTCGGGACACCTTCATCGAGGAGAGGACGGCGAGGCCTACAGATGGTGGTTGGACATCCAGGACAACCCCAGCACGGATCTGACGGCGATTTCTTGGAGGAGGTTCAAGGAACTCCTACTAGAGCATTACTTCCCTGACAGTGTCAAGAGGAAGATGAAGTAGGATTTGCGCAATCTGCGCTAGGGGGACAGGACGGTGGCCGAGTATGAGAGAGAGTTCTCCCGGCTTCTTCATTGCGTGCCCTTTGTTGTTCGAGACAACGAGGATAAGGCCCGCATCTTCGAGCAGGGAATGCGGCCTTCGATCTTTCAGTTTTGTCACGCCCCGGGACTTGCAAAGGCCGTCCCGGTAGCGCGCCTAGACCCGCAATATGTCTACACATATAAGGCGTCTACAACAACAGCGAAAATAAAGCAAGAGATGATCTACAACTAGAGATATCAGAGCAAGTACACAACTATAATCTATGATAAGAGTAGATGGAACAACTAAGTAATAAAGAGGAAACATAAAGTTATATAATAACCATCTCCAAAAAGTACACAAAATGGGTGATCTCTATTACACTGGTACAGCTCTCAACCCCTCCAAAAAGAAAACATCGAGAGATAGACCACCTATCAACACATCCCTCAAAGCAAGCTAGCTCGGGGCGATACCCTTTCCGCGGTCCCTAGCCTCTCCCGACATGGAAGGCTCTGAAATAACATCAAGAAAAAGAGGGTGTGCGAACTATAATTTATAGTTCCCAGTGGGCAATTACTGACCTCAGCTCAATGCACCACTAGGCCCCCCCAAAAAAAAAGGGTAAGTCCAAAAAGCAACAAATTAATAAATGGATTGCATTTATGGAAGCATGATTAAAATGCTAAACTACTATGTCGCAAATAAACATGATGTCAAATGTGTTGTACATCTACTTTATCAAAATGAAGTATGTCCAAGCATGACTAATATGTCCCAACATAACGAGCAAGTAGGTATCATGATCCACTATATCAATGTATGATGAATATGCTCTATCATGGCAGCAAAGTATACTATGATGCAACAAATAAGACTATCATGTATACTACAAGTCCCAACACTATGCTATAAGCATGTCAAGGTAATCAAACTACTAAGCCTATCTAGTAGTGATAGTCATTTTCCGGTTCAATGTCATTGTTTCCAACATGTTCTAGGACCTACATAGTGTAGTCTAGCTTGTGCCACCTAAGTATCGGTGGTAGCTCCAGCATTCCCACTCTAGGAATGAGTCTATCCCTCCCGACCCCATAGGTTTCTCGATACCGCACGAGCGAACATAAGTCACGTAGGCCAACTTCGAAGTGCCGGCTTGTAGGGAGCGACCTTCACAAGCATGTGCGAATGAGCACAAATGGCAAACAAGCGTAATCATCGTCTCAAGTACCCAATCATCATATCTCTAACATGGTAATAGTCACTAGCATCTCAATGATCTAGCTCTAGGTCACAATGTGAAGTTCCAATATTTACTAAGTTTAGTGTCCCTTTATGACACTTAGACATTTCGATGTACAAGCATGTTACAATTCTCTCAATGGCCCTATCCACTAGGTTCACACATAACCCGAGCTCAATGCCACTTTATGACATTAGCTCACAATTTCACATGTCAATCTAGTCCAATGCCCCTTTATGGCATTATAATAATTCCATATCCAACTAGGGTTTAAGTCCAATGGCTCTTTACATAGATCAATTCTACTATATAAACAGGAATCCAAGTCTCCCATAAGAATGCTAATGCACACATAAGCCTCATATGCAAGTTTCCTACTTTATAGGGGTCCAAAAATATAATGTATGTAACATAGGCATTTTAAGCATTCTAAAATTCATAATAAATACATTTATCATAGAAATGCATGAATTTCTACTTTATGAAGTATAAAACATCGGATATGAGAATTTCTCATATGCTAGGCTAGGTCAAACCCACCGAACCGTCTCGAAACCATTCGTTTCGCCGAACCGAGTTGTCCACAAATCTCTAAGTACCCTAAAGGTAAGGAGCAAAGAGATAAACAAACATTACGAGCAACTCCAGGCTCAAACATTAACCACCACAAGCAAAGGGGCAAAAACTCACCCAGGGAGTAGAAAATCTCTCTCAAGCTCCAAAAGAGAGCTAGATCCCTTCCAATCCAACCCAAAGGAAAGTTCTAATCCAATCAATTTAGCTCAAAAGGCCCTAGAATCAAAATACCCAAAATCAGCCCTAAAATCACATTCTAGGGTTTCATCTCAAAGAAACCCTCAAATCTCAAAATCTAAAGAAGAGAACAAGTCACTTACCTCTAAGAAGCTTCAAACCAAGCTCAAAGTCCTCAAACTTCAAGGATCTTCCCTCAACTATGCTCAAAATCCAAGCTCCAAGTTTCAACCATGGAGGAAAAGCATAAAAAGGGGAAAAGAGAAGTAAATCCACCAAAATCCAAGCAAAAAGGGAGATCAAATCCAAGTGGGATGGAAAAGAAGGGTTCCCTACCTCTCTCCCTGCTCCTTCAGCTCAAAAGAAGCCCTAGAGGGCGTCGGGTGCTAATATAGAGAGCCACAATTGCAAAAACACCCCTGCAGTTCAAACTGCTCAAAATCTGTCACTGCGTACCTGTACACGGGCACGCGTACCGGTACACCTCCCATGAAAACGCCAAACCCGAGCCTCGGGTTGGCTCAAAACTGCCTGTGTACCGATACACTATCGGCCCCGTACCGGTACAGCCATCAACCCTGTACCGGTACACGGCCTGCTGAAGGCTACCCGAGAGCTGACCAAAAATCCGACTTTTCGGGTTTTGGTGCTAAGCTTTAAACCTCACTTCTCGGGATTCCCATAGGTCGGAACACTGTCTATGACCCTCCACAAAGTGTGGAAAAGCTCGGAACACCAATCAAACGCTTGTACCTCGCAATTTGTAAAGGTCCAGTGTGTTACATTCACCCCTCCTAAAAAGGAGTTTCGTCCGCGAAACTCAAAAAGTAAAGTACCTCAAGCCTCCATCTGAAAAAGATGGGGATAGCGCCCTGCAGTGCGCTCTCCAACTTCCAAGTGGCCTCGCGCTCATCATGGTTGCTCCAAAGCACCTTCATATAGGGAATCTCATGGTTCCGTAATCTCTTTACCTCGCGAGCCAAAATCCTCAAAGGTTGCTCTTCAAAGCTCAAATCATCTCTCAACTCCAAAGGTGTGGCATCCAACACGTGAGCCGGATCATGGATATACTTCTGATGACCGATACATGAAAGACATTGTGTACACCCGATAGGTTCGGAGGTAACGCAAGTCGATACGCTACCGGGCCTACACGCTCCAAAATCTCATACGGTCCAATGTATCGGGGGCTCAACTTGCCCCAGATTCCAAATCTTCTAATCCCTCTAGTCGGGGAGACTTTTAAGAAGACATGATCACCAATTTGAAACTCCAAGTCCTGTAATATACCGTAAATTCAGAAAATAAGAAAATGTCGAACTTTAGTCAAATTGACCAAAGTGCGGGGATGGAACACTTCGGAAAGTCCGAAGGTGTTAAAATGATTAAAAGTGAGTTGTGGAAGGTTTTCGAGAGCTAAAGAATTGAATTCTGCAAAACTGCAGATTTTCAGCTCTCGGGGACCGGTCCCTGAAGGGAGAGACCGGTCCCCGAACGCGTAAGAAAGGAGACAGCCGAAAAATCGGCTAAGTCCTGAAAGATCAGCTCTCGGGAACCGGTCTCTGCCTGAGAGACCGGTCCCCTAGAGACCGGTCCCATAAGGAGAGACCGGTTGCACTGCGCGCAGCAGCTCTCGCTGCGCAGGGTGGACGTTCGGGAACCGGTCCCTGCTCGGGGAGACCGGTCTCTGTCTGCGCGGAATGCCCAGTTCGGGCAGTGTATTAAAGTGAAAGCTGAGGGGTTTAGCTGCAATTTTGCAACCCAATAGCTATGTATTGAGGGTTAATGAGATTTTCTCTCATTTCACCCCTCTCACACTCTCTTCTCTCCCTCTCTCTCTCTAGAAGACGACAAGAGAGAGAAGAAGATAAAGGAAGAAAAAAAGAAAAGAAGAGGGCAAGAAATGGAGAAAGATAAAAAGAAGCTGAAGAACACTTCGCTTCTCCTTCATCTCTAGCTAGGAAGAAGGAAAGCTTGTGAGGCTGAAGCCTTTGAACGCCTAATGTAGATAAAACCCTAGAAATGGGTTCGAATGAACCTAGAAATGGTTTTTAATGGAAATGTCTAGTAGTTTTGAAGCTTTCCTTTTGCTTCTAAAGAGATCAAAACTAGTTTGCTATATAGGTGAGCCTTCGGGCCACCTCTAATGGTGAAATCCAAATATACCGGGTTGCGAAAGCCTAACGAAATGGTTCATATGGACTATTTAGAGTGTTGTAATTGAAGCTACTTATTGCTTCCCAATAGATTCAAAACCCGTAGGTTTTATATAACAGTTGGAGTTAGGCACCAAATGTGGCTATTTGCTCATGAGGCGATCTTAAGTGCAATTGTAACCATTGCCACCGAGAAAACCAATTTGGGAGGTATTTCTGACGCGTTGTGCGCTCGTGAAATTAACGTCTACGAAAGTCGATAGAAAAGTTATAGCAAAATGGCCTAGATAAGGGTTCGTTTTGCGAGGTAAAACGAAGGCATCTAAAAATCCCAAAGAAAACATCGAGGCACCTTTGGAAAGCCTGACGAGAGTGGGTGTGCTTCCAAAACTCATTGAAATTCTTCTCTATGGCCTAATGTGTCGATTCCTTGAGCATATGATTTCTATATATTGTTTGCGTTGCATTTTAAGGGTACAAGCATGATGAAATGTGATGATTGCATGATTGTGAGCGGCAACTTGCATATAGATGGTTGAGAACACTATAATATCAAACCCTAGAAGTAGCAATGAGAAAATATGTGAGCACCAAGTGAGACACAAAGGAACAGAGTGGCCCACCATGGACATAGATGCGAGTCATTCGATAAAGTAAATGTGAAATGACACTAGAGTTAGTAGTGATGTAAAGAAGATGAAAATGACGACGAGTAATAGCTAAACGTAAAGTGGGCAATAAGAATCAAGAATGCTAGAGGTTAGCAAAAAGTAAAAGAAATGCGAAGAACAATGAATTGCTAAGTTAGCTAAGAGTTAATAGAGGATGTAAAGAATGTGATTGCATGAGTTTGCCAACAATAAAGTGATGTAAAGCAACACTAGAGCTTAGTGTAAGTCAAGATTGAACTGAGATAATCTTGAGTTAAGGATATCGATCACCTTACTGTCTATTCTGAGTTCGCGTGCTCGAGGGCAGGTCGCTCCCCCCGGCGATGCCGCGCTCTCGGAGTTATGCTCCGGTTGCGGAGTAGAGCCGTAAGGACGCGTCCATAAGCTGGTGAGTTCCTGCGATCGAAGTGGAACTTAATGTGAAGCAAGTACAAAGTGGCGAAACCTCGGGCCTAGCCTTAATGATTAAGAGACAACGAGCAAAGAAACAGAAGTGAAAGTGTAAAGACACGAAAGAAATGCATTAACCTGCATATAATTAATGTGAGCATATTTCTTGCTATATTGTTCAGGCATAATTAGATCAAATTTATAGATTGGTTACTATATCCTACTTATGCCTTATTCTATTATGCCTGAGTTAGTTTCCTAGTGGGAAAGCCCGGTGATGTGGTGGGCCGAACCCCACTGGGACTATTGTTGTAGTTCCTCACCCCACTAATATTCCACAGACGCCGGGATTCGAGCGAGTAACCGGCCGAGCGACCGCAGGTAAAGGTATCAGCGCCTTAAACAGAGGCCACGATTGTTGGTCTTCATTTTGTAGTAAAAGTACCTTTATTGGATCATCTATTTGGATTATTGATGATTTTAGCAAGAAAGAAAAAAGAATGTAAGAATTATTTGAAGGGTAATGTGTTGTATAAAAGAAATGATGAGAATTACTGTAAAACAACAAAGAATCTTAAAATGTAAGAATGGATGCAATGTATATGTACTAAAATGAATCATATCACTTGTGAATGTTTAGTTTTCCTTCTTTCACTGGATGCTATTGCTTACCTCAGCGTAAGCCGTTTGGTATGTTTCCGCTAGTGCTTTTCTCTTCTTGATGAAAATGTACGCGTGATGAGCTTGGCGGATATGGCGAACATCGTCCGTCCGGGTCTGTTGACGTGCTCGTCGGGCCAAATTGGCTGCATCGGTTCCCGGGGCAGATGAACAGATCAGAGTGGTATCTAGTAGCCAATAGTAAAGAATACGAATGGACCTAGTAGACCCTTAGGAATTGGAAAGACCTTAAGGATCTAGAGGAAACCGTGCAGTGACGTGGGATCAAAAGTAGCGAAAGCATGCGACTTGGTTAAGTAGGGCGTCTTATGTTATTAGAGGCCTAAGTTTAATTTCGTTTATCCTCTTTATTCCTGTGTTTTTGTGGTCGGAGCGGCGACGACATGACGCTTACGAGTAGATATAATGGTGTATGTTGCTTCTCGCTAATTGGGTATGGATTAAGTAAGTTGGTCAAGTGACTAATGCGAGTTGCTTCTTTTTCAGGAAGCAATGCGCACTCGACGCTTCGATACGCAGAACAGAGGTCGATGCCGCGAGGAAGCGAAATGCGATGCGCGCGAGCAATCCGGAGCGAGTGGCGACGGAGAGCTAGGAACAAAATGCCGCGCTTATTGGCGTAGGTGCGGCAACAAGCGGAGTCTGTTCAACGCCAAGGGAACAGATTCATCGGCTCCAGGAGACCTTGGATGCGCCAGCAGCGGCGGCGGCGCCAGAGCGGTTTTTTTTTTTTTTTTTTGTTCCCCGAGCATGTCGCGCCACCTGTGGTAGTGCCGAGTGTTGTTGAGTTAGGAGCGCCCGGCAGCGGCGGCTTGTTTCAGTTACACGGTAGTACGCCGGCCGGATCGGGAACCTCAAATCCCATTAGTGCGCGCGTGGATGCGGAAGCGATGAGCGCACTACTGCGGCTCGTGCATTCAGTTTCAGAAGTTCGACCCACCTACCTTCTGAAGGGCCGGGTTTGGTGAGCCGGCGATTTGGCTGGAGTCGTGCCCCTCGACTCGATGGGTAAGACGCTCTTTCGGAGGATTTGGAATTACCTTGGAGAAGGGATAAAGTGTACCTACGCCACCTTTGTCTAGAAAGGCTGGCGACGGTGTGGTGGAAGCGACAGTTAAGCCGGGATCGACCTGCGCGATCTCCCGCTCATGTTGGGAGGATGTTCAAAAGTAGCGGTGTTCGCGAATACTTCGCCACAATAGACGAGAAGCGGAAGTTGCAAAGACAAGTTCGCAAGCTGAGAGCAAGCACGATCGGTGTGAGAGTATGAGCAAGAATTCTCCCACATTATTGATTGTCAATGTTCGACGTTGTTTCGTGATGATGGACCGGATGCGGAATTGGTTTTGCGAGGACTTCAACCCCGCCATTTAATGAGAAGAGTGCCAGATTTTGAAGCTATCGACCTTTGGGTAAGGGTCTATTGATTCGAGCTTTGTGGGAGCACTGGGTATCGCCAACGTACTGTGAAGAGAGAGAACGATAGCCTGAGTCAAGGGACAAAGGCCCAAGAAAAGAACGGCGGGCCGGTGCCGGGGCGGCCAAATGTTAAGGAAACCCCTCGGTATCCCCGCAGCAGGCCGAGGAATTGGAAAGCCACCTCGATGTTCATATGTGGTGGTGAGCACAAGGGTGTCGACTGCCCCAGCAGAGGCAAATGTTTCAAGTGTGCACGGAGACATCTTATCCGGGTGCCCGGCGTGGACCGTCATCTGCGGCCGGACGCAGCATCAACACGTCTACCCCGAGACAGCCTTGCGGGGTTCACCACCGGCGATGTCGGCTGGTCGCGCGCGTTATCACCGCGCTCAGGGACGGGATCGAGAGCGCCTGAGCGGCCGAGTCTTTGCGTCAGGTGGAAGGAGCACAACCTGCCCAGCATCCGACACGTCGTGGCAAGGTAATGAATTGTGATTAAAGGCATAGAGCTAAGCAGTGTTTTGACACAAGGGCATCTCATTTCATTCATATAGCTCTTCGTTTGCTCTAAAACACATGGGGGCATAGAGCATGATACAATTGAGGATTACTGAGTGGCGTTGGTGAGACGCTCCAGAGCATCATCGAGTGTCCATAATGAACGGTTTCGGCGTGTCCAGTGCATAGGCGATGCGGGGGGGGGGGGGGGGTATTGGATTATGCGCGAATTGATCTGCCTAGTGCATAGATCAGATCATTGTGGGCGATTATGATGTTATTCTTGTGGACAACTGGCTCTCCATACTACGGTGATAGATTGTGAAGCAGGTGATCACTTTTCGTGAGCCTAACTCGAAGAGTTAGTCTACCAAGCGTGCAAAAAGTAGCCTTCGCGGCGACCATATACGTCTGTGGAGTCAGTGCGAAGAGAAATGAATCCAAAGAGGGTTAAGCCTATTTGGCAACCATGCGTAATGCTCGAAAGGAGTACCAGAGTTGGGCGGAATATCCGAGGTAGTGGTCGGGTTCCGGATGTGTATTCCGGCGAGAGTTACCGGGACTGCCACCGGACGGGGAAGTTGAGTTTGTCATTGACTTGATTCCCGGTGGCAACCAGTTTCGAAGGCTCGGTAATAGACATGGCCACGGTGCGAGATTAAAGGCAGCTAAAGGTTCAATTACAGGACTTGCTCGAATAAAGGCTTCGTGAGAACGATGTGTGTCACCGTGGGAACGCTCCGGTGCTATTTGATTTGAGAAATAGAGGATTGGCGCCACACTGTCGACTCTGCGTAGCATGTTATCGCCGCAGGTTGAACAAAGTAACGATACAACGAAACAATACCCCGTTTGCAGGAATTGATGATCTATTCGATCAGACTGCAAGGGTCCAAAGGTATTCGAAGACTTGATCTCAGTCGGGTATCATCAATTAAAGATCAGGCGAAGGATGTACATAAAACAGCGTTATCTACGCGGTAATGAAAGCCATTATGAGTTATTACAGTATGCGTTTTGGGCTTACTAATGCGGCCCAGGAGCATTTATGGATTGATGAATCGAAGTCTTTAGGCCGTTGTTGGATCGATGCGTGTGGTGTTCATAGACGACGATATTCGGTATTCGAAAACGAAGAGCAGACATGAAGGAGCATCTGAAGAGCTGTGTTGCAAAATATCTCAGGCGACAGAGAAGCTCTATGCAAAGTTAAGGAAATGTCGACTTTTGGCTAAAGGAGGTCACATTCTTGGGTCAACTGTGTATCGGGCGACGGAAGTTTCGGTAGACCGAAGAAGGTAGAAGGCGATCAAGGATTGGCCTCGCCCAACGAAACTGTAGCAGAGTCGCCCAGCTTCTTGGCTGGCGGAGCTCACTATCGGCGGTTTCGTGGAGGGGTTTCGCCAAAACCACTCCACTAACGCCCTCACGCATAAAGGATAAAGTAGTGTGGACGACGATTGCGATCGGAGCTCTCAAGAGTAAGAACAGACGTTACGTCGACCCCGGTGCTTGCCTGCGACTCCGCGGAGAACCTTGTAGTGACGTGATGGCCTCGTATATTGCGTCTCGGTCGGGTGTGTAATGCAAAATGCGCGAGTTATTGCATAGCATCGGCCAATGAAAGAGTACGAGTAAAATACCGATTCACGACCTCCGAGTTAGCCGCCGGTGATTTTCACGCTAAAGCTTTGGAGCACATTACTTGTTTACTTGTGAACATTGTGAGCGTGTACACCGATCACAAGAGTCTAAAAAGCTAATTGTTTCACCAGAAAGAGCTTGAATATGCGACAGGGCGGTTGCCGTTTTAGACGTTGCTACAGAGGACTATATGTCACTTATATATACCACCCCGGAAACAGCCAATGTATGTAGCCGAATGCCTTGAGTAGAAATCGTGCGGAAAACTTAGCGACCGGCAATACGCGCTCACACCGGCCTATTACAAAAGGAAAAATTGGCAAGCGATTTGGGTTGTAAGTGGTAGCGC
>NW_017891060.1:0-17163 GCF_001540865.1 Ananas comosus
TCCGAGAGAGAGTAGATGTACAATGGCTATCATCATGTCTCTAAGTTGCAGTTTCATAGTTTACTAGTTCAAGTGCTCTTGATGACACTTTTTGCTACTAAGTCGCAATATATAGTATAATGTTCCCATACATGAACATGAGCTAAATTAGCATACTAGACGAGAATCCCATTCGTTCACATGAACCACACCCACATGCATGACAATAACCTGATTGCTCTACTATATAGAGTGAAATTTTTCTTACACATAAGGCATGTATTTTAGGTGTTTAAAATCACATAAATTCCAATTAGCATAGGAATGCATTTAAAAAAATTTACGAAGCAGTTTGGAATGCATAGGGGCCATTTCGCCCCTTTCCATGAAGTGAAACCACCGTGACGACGAAACTCCTCGTGTCGCTCCAAGCGAGGGTGTCCACGAGCTCCCACAAGCCTCCTAGTACCCTAAGGATGCAGGAACAAGTGTCAAACAAGGCTCACGAACAAAGCTAAGCTCAAACATTAAGCTTCTCTAGCTAGGTTGGAGAAAACTCACCGAAAGCTAAAGAATCTCTCTCGATCTCAAAAAGAGAGTTAGATTCCTTCAAATCCAACCTAAATCAAAGTTCTAAACCGATCAATTTGGTTCTAGAAGCTACAAATCAAAAATCCCCATTTTCAACCCTAATATGCCAAATCTAGGGTTTGATCTAGTAGAAACTACCAAAACTTAATCCAAAGGAAAGATTAGGCTTACTAACCTCACAAAAAGCTCAAAACCAAGCTCCAAGTCCTCTAGGGTTGAAGGTTGATCTCCAAAGAAGCTCCAACCAAGATCTCAAGCTTCTCCAATGGTGGAAAACCCACAAAAGCAAGAAAGAGAGGAGAAAGAGATCAAAACCCACAAAGAAAACCATCAAAAATGGAGAAGAATCCAAAGGGGAGGAGTTCTCACCTGTTCTCCACTGATCTAGGGCTCAAAAGAGCTCACAAGGGGGCTGGGGTGTGCTTAAATAGAGGTTGCAACAATTGCAAAAACACCCCCCACGAAACAGCCCAGAATCTGCATTATGTACCGGTACACGAAAAAGTGTACCGGTACACATCCTGCGAAACTGCCCAACCCGAGCCTCGGGTTGGCAGAAAAGCTATTGTGTACCGGTACAACCATCAAGGCGTACCGGTACAAATTCTGTACCGGTACGACCATCAAGGCTGTACCGGTACACAGCCTGGCTGAGGCTAATCCGAGAGTACTCCAACAATCCACCCATTTGGGATTTTGGTACGGGTTTAAACCCTCGATTCTCGGGATGCGAGCCATAGGTCGGAACACTGTCGACGACCCTTCAGAAAGCCTGGAAAAGCTCGACACACAGATCAAACACTCGACCCTCGCGATTTGCACAGGTCCAGTGTGTTACACCGGTGCAACCATCAACCATCTTAGCTCGAATCTTTTGTAACTCCGAGTCGGAAGCTTGCTTTTCTTTAATCTTTTCCAAAAGTGTAGGTTACACCACCAAAGTCATCAGTCTCAAAGGTGTATCAGGAGCCACCACCTCCAACTCCAACCGCTTCATCTGCTCGATCAACGGCGATTGAGTAACCACAAACATCGCTAAGTTTTCCGTCGATTTCCTACTTAGCGCATCAGCCACCACGTTAGCCTTGCCCGGGTGGTAAAGTATCATCAAATCATAATCCTTAAGTAGCTCCAACCATCTGCGCTGCCTCAAGTTCAATTCCTTCTGAGTGAATAGATACTTTAAGCTTTTGTGATCCGTATATACTTCGCATTGCTCGCCATAGAGGTAATGGCGCCATAGCTTCAATGCAAAAACTACGGCCGCCAACTCCAAGTCATGGGTAGGGTAGTTTCTTTCATATTCCTTCAACTGGCGAGATGCATACGCGATCACTTTCCCGTCCTGCATCAAAACATAGCCCAATCCATTAAAGAAAGCGTCACTATAAATCACATACCCTACTCCAGCAGTTAGCAAGGTTAGGATCGGGGCGGTCGTCAATCGCTGCTTCAACTCTTGGAAGCTCTTTTCACACACATTATTCCAAATAAACTTGGTGCCCTTATGCGTGAGTCTCGTGAGGGGAGTAGATAACTTTGCAAATCCCTCAACAAATCGTCGGTAGTAGCCGGCCAAACCAATAAAGCTCCGAATCTCGGTCACACTCGTCGGCCTCGGCGAATCCTTAATGGCTTCAATTTTTCTTGGATCCACAGCTATCCCTGATCCTGAAATCAAATGGCCCAAAAACGCCACCTCTCTAAGCCAAAATTCACACTTTTTCAACTTGGCATAGAGTTTCTTTTCCAAAGTACTTGAAGTACAAGTCTCAAGTGTTCCTCGTGATCCACATCACTTCGGAAATAGACGAAAATATCGTCGATGAACACCACGACAAACCTGTCTAAATAAGGCTTGAAAACACGGTTCATTAAATCCATAAAAGCTGCCGGGGCATTAGTAAGCCCAAACGGCATAACAGTAAACTCATAATGTCCATACCGTGTTCTAAAAGCCGTCTTCGATACATCCTCAGGTCTGATCCTCAACTGGTGATATCCCGACTGCAAGTCAAACTTGGAATATACACAAGATCCCTGGAGCTGATCAAATAGGTCATCAATCCTCGGTAATGGATACTTGTTCTTAATCGTGACTTTATTAAGTTCACGATAGTCCACGCACAAGCGAAGTGATCCATCATTCTTCTTAACAAACAAGACCGGTGCTCCCCAAGGTGACACACTCGGTCGCACAAAACCTTTGTCCAGAAAATCCTGCAACTGTGCCTTCAGCTCCTTCAATTCCGCTGGTGCCATCCTGTAGGGTGCCTTTGAGATTGGAGTAGTCCCGGGAACGAGATCTACCACAAACTCAATCTCCCTATCAGGTGGCATGCCTGGAAGCTCCGCTGGGAACACGTCTCTAAACTCCCGTACTACGGGGATATCCTCAATCCTAGGGGCGTCGTCACCACCCCTCAACACCACAGTAGCCAAATAGGCTACGCAGCCTCTACTAATCAACTGCCTAGTTCGAGAGGAGCTGATAGTCATCGCAAAGAGCGAACTCTGGCATCCTCGGTACACAACCTCCGCCTGCCCCGGCTCTCTAAAAGTCACCGTTCGATCCTTGCAATCGATAGTGGCGTAGTATTTGGTCAACCAATCCATGCCCAACACAACATCAAACTCCCCAAGTTTATGCAAAGCTAGCAAGTCCACGGGCATGATCCAATCTCCAACCGAAATAGGGTAGCTGGGGCAAAACTCCCGAATGTCCAAAGAGTGATCGGGTACAACAACTCTTCCCGAATGCAACAAAGATACAAGTGGGATGCCATGCAACTCGGCAAACAGCCGGTCTATGAATGAATGTGATGCACCGGTATCAAATAAAGCTCTAACTCGAATACCATAAAGTAAAATGATACCTGCGACCACATTCTCGGCTGCCGCAGCCTCCTCAGTCTGGGCCGCATACATGCGCCCGCTCGGGGCCTGTCGTGACCCCTCCGTCTGCTGCTGGACAGGTGGCCGACCGGCCTGGTGATGCGCAGAAGATGTCCCCTGGCTGGGACCTGGCGATGCAGGTGCAGATGCCGAAGATGGCGCTGGCAAAGGACTCCTCGGGCAGTCCGACTGGAAGTGGCCCTCCTGGCCACACAAGAAGCACCTGCCCCGGCTGCGTGAACACTGCCGCGGGTAATGAGGACCGCCACAGATCACGCAGCGGGGGGCCTGGCGACGATCGGGTCCTCCTCGCTGAGTAGACTGGCCACGTCCTCGCGACTGGCTCCGGCTCCTGGGGTGCCTCGGCGGCCTCCGTGAGTGCGTCTGACTCGCACCCTCAGCCGCGGGCCTCTTGCCCTTCCCTTTCTCCAAGCTCTCGCGACGCTCCTGCAGATCCGCCGCTCCTGCCTCCACTATCAAAGCTCGATCCACAACCTCCCGGTAGGTCTGGAGGTTGGAAGACTGCACCAACCGGAAGATAGAAGGCCGCAAACCGCGCTCAAAGATGCGGGCCTTGTCCTCGTCGTCCCTCACAACAAACGGTACACAGTGTAGTATCCGGGAGAACTCCCTCTCGTACTCAGCCACTGACCGCTCATCCTGGCGCAAGCTGCGCAAATCCTGCTCCATCTTCCTCTTGACGCTGGTAGGAAAGTGGTGCGCCAGTAGAAGCTCCTTGAACCTAGTCCAAGTAATCGCTGCCAAGTCGGTGTTGGGGTTGTCCTGGATATCCAACCACCAACGGTAGGCCTCGCCGTCCAGAAAGTGAGTGGCGAGCCAAACTCTGTCCCGCTCCTCCACAAAGGTATCTCGAAACAGCTTCTCCATGTGTAGCAACCACTTCTCAACAATCCAGTGGTCGACGTTCTCGCCATCAAACGTCCTCGGGCTGCACCTCCTATACTCACTGAGGCGATCCATAAGCTGATCCCGCTCGGCACCCTCGGCCATCACGGGGAATGCAAACCCGTCGCCGGTCTCTGAACTGGTAATGCAGCAACGACCTCCTCCCGAGGTGCGGTCGCCGGTGCCGCACGTGAAGAGCTGGGCGCGGGGGACTGCGCCCTCGGTGCGACGTCCACCACGGGTGCTGGCGGTGTGGGACCTTGGGTCTCCCTCGAAGCTGCCGCCTGCTGAAGTAGGAGGTTGTCACGCCCCGAGACTGCTACTAATTTGGTCCGGCCCCGGGCGCGTCGAACAGACGGCAAACGGACAGGACCTCCCCTGTCCACCCAAGGCTAACCAACAGATCATGTATAAGAATTTACCCAGGAATCAATTCATAAATACACGATCAAGAAGCACCACCAGTGCAACAACCAAGAGCAAGATACAAGTATAGAAACATATACAAGTACATAAGAGAGAAGAGGTTATCTATTACATTCATTTAGCTCAATACATTTAAGTACGTCTTTTACATTCTTCCAAAAATATAAGTACAAGCACTCAAACCTCACCCTATACATCATCTACTCTCAAATATAAATAAGGGTAGAGCTAACACAAAAGGGTAGGTGGCTAATGAAACTAAGGCGCCGGGCCCTTACCGCGATCCTCACGCTTGCCCGGGAAGCTCGAACTCGGACCTGTAAAGAGTGGGATGAGAACTAACTTCCTTAGTTCCCAGTGGGTTCGGCCGCCGACTCCGCCGGTCTTCCCACTAGGTCCAAGTGGGCACAAGTAGATATACCGTTATATAGATAATAAGAAAAGCTGTAAGGACAGGAAAGTAAAGCTACACTACTATGCCCAATCATAGATATATGAATGCATGTCCAATGAAATGGTAAGCAACTAACCTGTCGTCATGTCAAAAAGGTAAAGCTATGTACCTATTCATCGATCTTATTTACTTGTTTCTTAATCTCGTGGCTTCTCAGAAACTTGCCTACTGCTCACTAGCCATCTCGAAGGTAGGGAGGGTCGACTCGCACTACTAACCGAGACCGTCTGCCGGGACCCAAAATAGGCAATCCCTTGGGACCCAAAATAGGCAATCCCTTGGGACCCAAAATAGGCAATCCCACGTGACCAACTCCGGAGCGCACTACTTGTGTGGGGCTTCCATCACAAGATTTAAAAATAGACCGTGAGCATGATCCAATCCTCGTCTCGAGAATACCCTATCCTCTAGGGTTACAATCATCATATAGTCCATAGGCGTCGTATACACCAAGTTCAACATGTATCACTTGTTTTCTTATACACTATTAACTAGATTGCCACTCGTCCATTGTTTACTATCGACTAGATGCCACTCGTTCTTTGTTTAACATTAGATCAACCATTGAGCCCATCTCTTTCTTTGCACTATAGGATTCACAATCTCGACCCAATCCTTACCGATCCACTATATCAAGTATCCAATACATGCTACGATATCATCAAGGAAAGCATAAGGAAAGGAAATGCACAATCATCCTATAATGCAATAATACAAGATGCAAAAATCGAAATGTACTAAGACATAGAAGGGGGCCCAGTTGCTTCGAGATGGTCACTACCCACCTCTTGGTGATGCCGCGACGGTAGAAAACTCGACGCTGCGGTCTTTGCACGTCGCTTCAACTCCTCGGGGCGAAGCGAGCCCTCGAGTACTCGATTCGGTGATAACTCCGCACTCGCTCGTCGGATCGAGAAACCGACTTCGCCGACGCGTTTCGGGACCTAGCAATTAGGTTTGTGACCTATTAAATGAGATCAAAACCCTAGTTTTCCAAAATCCCAGTTTCGTGCCCTAGAATGGCAACGGGGAAGAAATCCGTGGTGCGAGCTTCGATTTCGAGCTCGAACCATCTATTTATCTCCAATAGGTTCCATTCGAACCATTCCTAAACAACAAAAACCCCAAACCCTAGAAATACCATTAGAGGGTCTAGAGCTTACCTTCAACTCAAGGCTCCAAGCTTGCTCTAGCTTGAAGGAGAGAGGGAAGAAGATGATCTTCTTCTTCTTCTTGATCTTCTCTTTCTCTTTTCTCTTCTTTTCCTTCTTCTTCTTCTTCTCTTTCTTCTTCTCTTTCTTTTCTTTCTAGAGAGAGAGAGGGAGAGAGTGTGAGATGGAGAGAGGGCAAATGAGATGAAGAGAGGGGTCCCCAAGCCTCTAATAAGGCCATTTTGCAATTGGCCCCCTCAACTTTTCATCTTTAGAACCAGCCCTCTCAGGGCATTTTCGCGTTCGGGAACCGGTCCTTGCCTGAGACACCGGTCCCCGGGAGACCGGTCCTTGTCGGAGAGACCGGTCCCCGAGAGCTGCATTCTCGGGACTTAGCCAAATTTCGGCAAGTCTCGCTGGGCCAACGTTCGGGAACCGGTCCCTGCCTGCCAGGGACCGGTCTCATCAGAGACCTCCGCAGCCCAGCCTGATGGGACCGGTCCCTCCCTGCCAGGGACCGGTCCCCGAGAGCATTTCTGCTCCAGTGCAAATTTTGCACTGGTGCTCTCGCGGACCTTTCCTTAATGCACTTTATGCATTATAGCCACCTTCGGACTTTCCGAAGCCTACACGCTCGACAAATAGTCGATTCCAAACCGAAGTCTAATCCTTGGATTTCGAGGATTCACTTCCTTACAGAGGTCCTCTAGATGCTTCATTCGCGCCTCCTACCGCTGAGCCACCTCAGCCTGTCGCTGCGCCGCTGCCGTCTGCTGCGCCAACAGATCAGTGAGAACCGCAAGCTGGGCCCTCAAGTCACGGACCTCACTAGATCCGGAAGTAGCGGAGGTCTCGACCTCCTCGGGGTGTGCCGCATCATCCGCCCCGGCAGACTGGGAGCGTGTAATCGGCATCGTCACTACAAAACATAAAAGCGCAAGTTAGTAACCCACGCTATCGCATCCCCGCTCAAATAGATAAAACCCCAAATCATGCGAAAGTAAGGAAGTGTCCTTCACTACTAACTCCCGATGTTACGTTGTCGGCCGCCAACGTAACCCTCCGCGAAGTTAGAAGCCATGCACTCCGATCGAACTCTAACTTTTTAGAGTTATCATAAACCCAATCGAAATACTTTCGCTCACAAGTCAATTAGACCTCGTCTCTCACGAGCCTAATTCCTATAGTCCAACCGGCCTAAGGTTTGCTAGGTCCACTAAGACTCAACCCTAGGCTCTGATACCAAATTAATCTGTCACGCCCCGGGACCGGCGAAGGCCCTCCCGGTAGCGCGCCCAGACCCGCCATATGTCTACACATATAAGGCGTCTTCAATACAAGCGGAAGTAAAGCAAGAGATAGAATAAATAGAATGAACAGCAACTAATGATATCAGAGCGAGTAAAGTTCTATCATCTAAACCAGAGTAAAAGAAACATAGCTAAACCATAAAAGAAAATATAAGTAGTACAACATCGATGTCTAGTACAAAAATGGTGGTCTCTAGTACACGGGTAAACTCTCAACCCCTCACAAAAAGAAATACATCGAGAGGAAGACCACCTAAACTCGTCTCTCACTGAAGGGCTAACTCGAAGCAACGCCCTTCCCACGGTCCCTAGCCTCTCCCGGCGTGGAAGGCTCTGAAAGAAAACATAAAACAGAGGGCGCGAGAACTATAATTTATAGTTCCCAGTGAACAATTACTGACCTCAGCTCAATGCACCACTAGGCCCCAAAAGGAAAGGGTAAGTCGAAAGCAATAGCAATAACGAGTAATTTGCATTTATGAAAGCATAATGGAAATGCTAAACTACTACTTGCAATTAAACATGGCATTTATGCAATGCACAATTATCTTGTCATGAAGGATATGTCTCTACTTAGGCATAGATAATGTCATGGTTTGCTTAATGAAATTATGAGGATTATCCTTTATCATAGCAACATTGTTTATATGAATGCAATTAAGCAATGCCTCCTAGCATACTACATGTATGTATATATACCCAAGTCCAAATCTATGCTAGAAGCAAGTCCGAGTAATCCAACTACTACTCTCTATTTGGTAGTGATTATAACAAACTCATCCCGTGTCGATTTCCATTTCTAATTAAGGACCTACCAAAGGTAGTTCAGCTTGTGCCGCCTAAGTGCCTGTGGTAGCCCAACATCCCTACTCTTGGAATGTGTCTGTCCCACTCGACCCCGTAGGCTTCTCAATACCGCACGAGCGAACATAAGTCGCGTAGGCTAACTCCGGAGTGCCGGCTTGTAGGGAGCGACCCTCACAAGCATGTGCGAATGAGCACAAATGGCAAGCAAGCATAGTCAACATCTTAAATACCCAATCATCATGTCTCTAACATGGCAATATTCGCTAGCTTCTCGAAGATCTAGTTCTAGGTCACAATGTGAAATTCTAATATTCACTAAGTCTAGTGCCCCTTTATGACACTTAGACATTTCGATGAACAAGCACACTCCAACTCGCTGGTTGTAACCCCGCAAGCTGTCTCGAGGTAGACGGTGTTGATGCCGCCGTCGGCACAGACGACGTCCAGCTCGGGCACTCCCGGATAAGATGTCCCGGTTGGCCACACTTGAAACATTTGTTGTCTCGCTGCGGGCAAGCCGACACTCGGTGCTCTCCGCCACAAATGACGCACCGAGGTGGTCTCCAGTTCCTCGACTGCTGTGGGCGATACCGAGGGGGTTTCTTAGCATTTGGCCGGCCCCCGGCACCACCCGTCGTTCGCTTCTTGCCGTTGTCCTTATTCTCAGCTATAGCCTCCCGTTCCTCTTGAACGTGGGCACTACCGTGCTCCGCCCATAAGGCTCTATCAAAGACCTACGCAAAGGTCGTAAGCTTCAAAATCTGCACCTTCTCGTAAATTCTCGACTGGAGTCCTCGTAAGAACCAATCAGCCCGATCCCGATCATCTCGAACAACATCGGAAACGCAGTCGATAATGTGGGAGAATTCTTGCTCATATTCTCCCACCGATCGATCGCCCTGTCGCTGCAAAACTTTTCTTGCAACCTCCGCTTCACCGTGTCGGGGAAGTAGTTCGCGAAAACCGCTCTCTTGAACTCCTCCTAAAGCATAAGCGGAAGATCAGTAGGTCGATCCCGCTTGACTCGCTTCCACCACACCATCGCCGCCTTCTCGAGACAATGGGTGGCAAGGTACACTTTGTCCTTCTCCGAGGTATTAAGGTCCTTGAAGAGCGTTTCCATCGAGTCGATCCACGACTCCACAACCGCCGGCTCCACCAAACCGCCTTCGAAGGTAGGTGGGTTTAACTTCTTAAACTGTATGAGAGCTGCCAACGTGCGCTCCCGCTCCGCCTCTACCGCCGCACTATCGGGATTTGAGGTTCCCGATCCGGCCGGTACTACCGTAACTGGCATAGCCGTTGCTGCCGCTGCTCCCTCATCTACGCTCGGCACTACCGCAGGGGGCGCGACATGCTCAACACCCGCCTGGGCCGCGGCCTGCTGACGCTCCAAAGCCTCCGGAGCCGTTGAATCTGCTCTCCTTGGCGTTGAACAGACTCCGCTTGTTGCCGCACTATGCCAATAAGTGCGGCCATCTGCTCCCTAAGCTCTGCGTCACCACTCGCTCAGGATCGCTCGGGCGCCGCATTCGACTCCTCAGGCATCGACCTTGTCTGCGGTCGTCCACGAGGCGCCATTGCTTCCTGAAAAGAAGCAACTCGCATTAGCTACACGACCAACATTACTTGACCATACCCAATTCAGCGAAAGCAACTTATGCATTCATTCTCGCCCCAAGCATTATGTCGTCGGCCGCTCGACACAACACAAGGAATAGAGAACAAATGAAAATTAAACTTAGCCTCTAATCACATTAGAGACGTCCCAACTTAACCCATTCACATGCTTTCGTTAACTTTGATTCCACGTCACTCACGTTTCCTAGATCCTTAAGGTCTTCCAATCCTAAGGGTCTCTAGGTCCACTCCTATTCTTTCACTCTAGGCTCTGATGCCACAATATCTGTCACGCCCCGGGACCGATACCAATTTGGGTCGGCCCGAGCACGTCAAACAGACGCCGAACGGACAGAGTTTTCCTTGTCCGCCCAAGGCTCATCACCAGTACATTTTCAAGTAGAGAAAAGCACTAGCGGAAACATACAAATAGAGCTTACACGAGGGTAAGCAATAGCCATGAGTGAAAGAAAGGAACTAAACATCTACACAAGTTCTATGATTCTCTTTGGATCACATACATTGCATCCATTTCTTTTACATTACATTTGCCCAAAATAAACATTACATTCTTTTTCTTTACTTTAAACATCCTCAAGTACAAAAGATGACAACAGGGTAGCTACTAACAAAATGTGAAATAACCTAACTCTGGTGGCCTCTGACTATGGTGCGATACCTTTACCACGGTCGCTCGCCAGCTCGCTCGGTCCCGGCTCTGTGGAAATGGTGGGGGTGAGAACTACAACGAAGTTCTCAGTGGGTTCGGCCCGAACCTCACCGACTTTCCCACTAGGACTAACTCAGGCATAATAGAAAGGATAAGCAGAATAGTAACCAAACTATAATCATGATGCTAATATGCCTA
Organism: Ananas comosus; assembly: GCF_001540865.1. Lineage (NCBI taxonomy): Eukaryota > Viridiplantae > Streptophyta > Magnoliopsida > Poales > Bromeliaceae > Ananas > Ananas comosus. The sequence continues at coordinate 11,008 of NW_017891060.1, forward strand.
TACAATAAAGCAAGAAATATGCTCAACGTAAATCATGCAAGTATGCAAGTTCTTTATTCTTTAATCTTTATTCTTTAATCTTTGTTCTTTGTTCTTTAATCTCACGGCTAACCCGAGGGTTTCGCCACATTAACTTGCCCACATTAAGTCCATCATCGCTGGCCCTCAGCTGCCTCCCGCTAAGACCGTCCTCGGGTTGACTCCAACCCGTGATGCAAAACTCCGGAGCGCATCGCTCGAGGAGGAGCAACCGCCCTCGAGCACGTAACTCATAGCAAGTATGATCGATCCTTAACTCTAAGGATATATAGTTCAATTATTGTCTTTACACTAACTCTAGTGTTCTTTACATCACTTTATTTTGCTAACTCTAGCAATCATTGTTCTTTAACTTTACTTATTCTTTATGCCACTTTCATTTTCTTTACTTGTCTCTAATCATTATCATTGTTCTTTGCATCACATTTCTATTTGATGCCACACACACTAACTCTAGTGTCACTTTACTTTACATTGTCAAATGCCACTCGATCTATGTTTTATTGTGTCGCTTTGTTCTTTCATATCATTGGGTGCTCACATTATATCTCATGCATACATATAGGGTTGAATAGGTTCTCAAACATTTTGAATAGCACATGTACTCACATCATGCAACATTCACATACATAACATCACATCTACCCTATAATGAATGCAACAATATAAATATATGCTCAATTGAATGACACATTAGGCATAGAGGGAATTCCAACAAGTTTGGATAAGACCACCCACCTCGTAGGCGTACTAGAATGCTATAATAATTTTCTTGGAATTTTTAGACTCCTAGTTCGTCACCTGCAGCAAAACGAAGCCCTATTAGGCCATTTTGCTCATATCTTTACATAGGCTTTTCGTAACGTTAAACCAAGCGCACCAACGTATTGGAAATACTCCCAATTAGGTTTCTAGAGGGTCAATTTCACTTTGAAATCCTCTCGAGCCCTAATTTGGGTGCCCTAACTCATCCCACATCAAAACTTAGGGTTTAATCTCATTAGGAAGCAAAAGAGAGTTTAATCTACTCAAGAGATCCCATTAAAACCCGTTTTGGCTCAATCAAAACCCTAGTTTGGGTTCTACCATGAGAGAGGTTGAAGCTCACCTCACAATTTCACTACATATACCCAATCCATGGTTTTGATCTCTTAGAGAAGCATAAAAAGCTTCAAATCCTCTAAAGGTTCCATTTGAACCATTCTTAGCTCAATCAAAACCCATTTAGGGTTTCACCATGAGAGGGGGCAAAGCTTACCTCTAAAAGCTTTACTTCACCAAGCTAGAGAAGGAGAGGAGGGAGTTTCTTCACTCCTTCTTCTTGTTCTCCACCTTCTTCTTCTTCTTCTTCTCTTTCTTTCCTTGTCTTCTTCTTCTCCTTGTCTTCTAGTAAGAGAAAGAGAGAAGAGAGAGTGTGTGACGGAGAGGAAATGAGAAAATATCTCATACACCCCTCATACATAGCCCACATAATGCACTTTTGCATTTAGACCCCTCAACTTTCACTTTATTAAACTGCCTGGGCTGGGCAAAATTCGTGCTCGGGGACCGGTCTCCCCGACATGGGACCGGTCCCAGAGAGCTCTCCCGCAGCTCAGCAGGGCCTTCGCACGAGGCAACCGGTCTCTCCCAGAGGGACCAGTCTCTCGGGGACCGGTCTCTCCCCGCAGGACCGGTTCCCGAGAGCTGGTTTTCTGGGACTTAGCCGATTTTTCAGCTTTCTCATTTCTCACGCGTTCGGGGACCGGTCTCTCCCACCAGGGAATGGTCCCTGAGAGCCCAAAAACTACAGTTTGTAGATTTTTGATTCTTTAGCTCTTGAAAACCTCCCACAATGTACTTTTACTCATTTGAACACCTTCGAACTTTTCGAAGGGTACCAACCTCGCACTTTGGTCAATTTGACTAAAGTTTGATATTTATTTTTCGAAATTTCAGTGTGTTACAGCAGTACCCACTTGAAACCTTTTGTCGCATTGGGTTTCCGTTTCTCTACCTGAGGAGTGTAAGAGACTCGAGAAAATAGTGGGAGGCTAAATTTGTTTTTAAAATTTCTAAAACAAAATTTTCAAAACAAATACAAATATCTAATTTGAATCTTTACTCTCTGCAAAGCAAATATCTGCTTCTAATTATCTCTCTCGTATTCTCAAAACAAATCGCTTAACCGGAACTAATTATAAAGACTAGGTAAGAAACTTAAAAATAGTTTTAAATTTCAAAAAGCTCTGCAATGTTCTCGACCAGAAAAATCTCACGTTACCAAACCGTCCAATAACTAACCGAAGGGCAGTCTGTTCAGGATCATTGTTTCACAATGATCAAAGGAACTCGAGGAGCTTTAGAAGCTCGACGTGAAAATAGATTAGGAATTGCAAGTTTATCTTATCCTATAATCCCTTGATGAATATGGATAGTTTATTGTAAACTACTATAAAATTGACTGCACTAACGTGGAGTTATTAAATATGTTGGTAACAACAGAGGGGACTTTGAAAAGTTCAAAGGGCTCAATTCTCGCTGTGGAGCAGGCTTTCTCTTCCAAAAGAACGTTTAATTGGAAGAAGAAACCCACGAAGAAACAAAAGACGGAGAACAAGCCCAAGAGGGAAGCTCCTAAGAAGAAAAGCCGCTGACAAAGGAAAATGTTTCCACTGCAATGTTGACGTTCATTGGAAGAGGAACTGTCCTGTCTATCTGGAGAGCCTGAAGAATAAGAGGAATGACACACCTTCGGAAGGTATGTCAGACTTGCTCGTAATAGAAACTAACCTTACGATTTCCTCTACTTCCAGTTGAGTTATAAACTCTGATTTTAGCTCTTTTTGTACTTCAATGTAGAATCTAAAGAAAAGAAGAGAGCTTAGGAAAAGTGAAGTGACCCTAAGGGTAGGCAACGGGACAATAGTTGCTGCTGTGGCTATTTGCACCTATCCTTTGCGATTACCGTCGGGATATGTTTTATTAAAGGCTGTTATTATGTACCTGCTGCTTGCAGAAATTTGACTTATGTTTCTTCCTTAGCACAGGACAGTTATATGTTTAACTTTGACAAAGACTACTGCATAATTTATTTTAGAAATAAAATTATTGGCCATAGTTTTATGATTGACGGTCTTTATCATTTACATATGGATGTATCTATAAATATTTCTAAACAAGTAGTGAGTGCTGTTGGGTCTAAAAGACCTAGAGATGAGATGAACCTAAAATATACATGGCACCTCAGGCCTGGTCATATTGAAAAGGAAAGGATTAACAAATTAGATAAAAATGGGCTTCTTGGCTCATTGACATCAGAAACTTATTCGGTTTGTGAATCTTGTCTTCAAGGAAAATTGACTAAATTATTCTTTGTAGGACAAGGGGAAAGAGTCACTGAGATACTTGCCCTGATACACACTGATGTGTGTGGCTCATTTGATGTACATATTAGGGGTGGTTATCTCTGTTAAGGATTTTATAGGTTGGCGGATTTCGTAATGTTGAATGGAGTCTTTATGAGTTGATTGCGGAAGATTGAAGAAAAGATCTAAATTGAAGGAAAAAGACTCACTCGTAAAGTTCGGCACCTAAGGTATGAGGAAAAGATCATTTGTGGTGAAGATATTTGATTAGAATAAGTTCAGAAGGCTTAGATTGTTATAAAAATATTTTACTGAACTTTTCTGTGTTCAGGGACCGGTCCCTGAGGTCAAGAGACCGGTTCCCCTAAGGTCCTCACTGCGTGAGCTTTGATGCAACCGGTCCCCTGAGATGAGAGACCGGTTCCCGAACCTTGGTATTTCTGTCGCGCAGCGAGGGACCGGTCTCAAGCTTGAGAGAGCGGTTCCCGAACGTTGTGATTTTGGTCACGCAGCGAGGGACCGGTTCCTCACTTGAGAGACCGATCTCTCACAGACCGGTCTCCTCGAGAAGACCGGTCTCTGAGACGCACAGGTTTTTAAAAGGACTTTTTGCAATCCAAGTCTACTTCTAAGTTTTCTAAACATATAAATAAGCTATGTGGGTCATCTAAAAGTTTAAGGCTTTGATAATTTACTGATTCTAAACCCTAGAAACTTGTTTTTCGTTTGATGATTCTATTCACATAACAAATTTCGGGAAATCAATAATCGAAGTGATTCTTCGATTTACTCGAGATCTTCTTCGAGAATCAATGTTGATGTTGATTAGAAGACAAACCTCATAGCTTATGGTATTCAAAGGTTACGACAAGCTCGGAAGAGGTTCGGCGCGTGGATTTCGCGTGAAGCACGAGGATCGGTGGACGCTTCGAGGAGTTGAGGCGTTGACGCTGCGAGGAGTTGCAGCAAGGTCGATTGGTGGATTCCTATCGATCGAGGACGTGCGAGAATCACCATCAACAAGAAATCGGTAATTGAGTTCGTGTATTTTGTCAAAATCACTTTATGTCAAGTTTTCTTAGTGGATTTTCTTCGCATGATCGTCCGTGGGTTTTTCACTTCCGATTTGAAGTTTCCCAGTTAAATTCTCGCTGTGTGTTTTTATTTTTCGCTACTTTGTTTTTATTTGCATCGAGATTTTCGAGTTTGCCGTTTTTACACCTATTACGCTCCTCTAGGTGTTACTTACCATTTAGATCCTCGGATCCATATCTGTCAAGTGTATTAGAGCGTATAGTTGTAATACATTGGCTGAGGGCAGGTAACTCAATCGACCCCTGCTCTTCGATGGCACTAATTACGTTATTAAAAGTCCGTATGAGGGTTCTATTGCTATCGACGAGCGGTATGGCACCATTGAATTCGGTGGAAACATCCTACAGAAGTTGTCGAGAATAGTTACCGGTCCGAAACCTAGAATAAATTATGAAGAGGAAAATGAACTATCTTCGTTCACGGGAAAGTATCAATGCTTTAATCAAACGAATTTTCTCGCGTGCTCGGCGTGCGAAACGCCAAAGGATTTGGGACACTTTGCGAGTTACACCGAGGGTACAAGCTGGTTAAGATTCAAAAATTGCAAATGCTTACTAGTAGATTGATTCCATTCGTATGGGAAGACATGAATCTTTTACAGTACTATTACTCGTTGCAAGACATTGTAAAGCACGTGTGTGTGCTAATTGGGCGATAAATTCCCGATTCCCAAATTGTTCGAAAAAATTTTTGAGACCTTTCCGAACACGTTTCGTCTAAGGTTGCGGCTATTGAAACGGTCGAAACTGTCACGCCCCACCCCGAGGCCGCTACCGAATTGGCACGGTTCGGGCGCGGCGGGCGGACCGCCGAACGGACAGCACCTCCCCTGTCCGCCCAAGGCTCAACAACGAGATCATGTACAACAAGTCCCCAGGAAATCAACTTGAATACATATATGATCATGCAACAACAGCGAGAGCACAAACAGTGCTGAACATTACAAGAGCAAGCGTCACGAGTAGTAAACATACAAGTGAAACAAAAGAGAGATACTAAACTATTACATCCATTCAACTTTGATACATTTGATTTCAACTTAACTATACATTCATCCAAAGCATAAACTTAAAGTTTACATTTCCAAAATAGCCTCACACCTATACATCATCTACTCTCAAGTATATAGGGTAACAACTAATGCAATAGGAAAGCATCTACCAATAAGCACTAGGGCGCTAAGCCCTTGCCGCGATCATCTGCCGGTCCGCTCTCGTGTGTACCTGTCCCCCAAAACCACACGGGGTGAGAACTATATAAATATAGTTCCCAGTGGGTTCGACCGCCGACTCCGCCGATCTTCCCACTAGGTCTAAGCTGGCACAGATAGATAGATAGAAAGATATATGGAAATAAACTGCTACTATATCTACTATGCCATCAAATGCAAGGAATGCATGTCACATCATCTAGCAATATCCTACTATCATGCTAGTATGTTTCAACAGTGTAATGAATACAACTACAACATAGTTATGCAGTTTACTATGTCTAATCATGGTATGAATGCAATCCACTTATGCAATTCCTGTTACCACCCAATCAATTAGGCCAACTTGCCTAGGTCTCAAATCTCAAGGTCCTAGGCAAAGAGCTACCCCGCTCCTTGCCCGACTCGTATCTCATAGGTCCGACCCAATCTCGAAAGTCCTAGGCAAAGAGCTACCCCGCTCCT
>NW_017891060.1:17188-26172 GCF_001540865.1 Ananas comosus
TGAGTAGTCTAATGTTGTTCCGGTTTTGGTTCTTGTCAACGTTGACATCGATTCGTTCCAAATTTAAACTCTCTGGGCATAATAGAACAATATAGTTTGGTTTTACTCTTTATTCGATTGAATGAGAAAAAGTATTCGTTGCAAAGTTATACTGTTATGGCGCTACTGAGTAGTCTAATTTAGTTCCGGTTTTGGTTCTTGTGAACTTTGACATCGATTCGTTCCAAATTTATACTCTCGGGGCATAATAGAACAATATAATTAGGTTTTGCTCTTTGTTCGATTAAATGAGAAAAAGTTCTAGCTGCAAAGTTATACTGTTAGGGCTCAACTGAGTTGTCTAACGTTGTTCCGGTTTTGATTCTTGTGAACGTTGACATCGATTCGTTCCAAATTTACGCTCTCGGGGCATAATAGAAAGCTTTTACTCCTTGTTCGACAGATCGAGAAAATGTACTCTTTGCAAAGTTATACGTTATGGCGCAACAGAATAGTCTAATGGTGTTCCGGTTTTGGTTCCTGTGAACATTGACATCGATTTGTTCCAAATTTACTCTCTCAGGGCATAATAGAACAATATTATTAGGTTTTACGCTTTATTCGATTGAACGGGAAAAAGTTCTCGTCGCAAAATTATACTGTTATAGCGCAACTGAGTAGTCTAATGTAGTTCCGATTTTGGTTCTTGTGAACGTTGACATCGATTCGTTCCAAATTTACACTCTCGGAGCATAATAGAAAGCTTTTACTCCTTGTCCGATAGAATAAGAAAAAGTTCTCGTTGCAAAGTTATACTATTATGGCGCAACTAAGTAGTCTAATGTTGTTCCGGTTTTGGTTCTTGTGAACGTTGACATCGATTAGTTCCAAATTTACTCTCTCGGTGCTTAATTGAACAATATTATTAGCTTTTACGCTTTATTTGATTGAACGAGTGTCACGCCCCTAGACCGATGCCAATTTGGCCCGACCCGAGCACGCCAAACAGACGACGAACGGATAGAGTTTTCCCTGTCCGCCCAAGGCTCATCACATGTACATTTTCCTCAATAGAGAAAAGCACTAGCGGAAACATACATAAACGGCTTACACGAGGGTAAGCAATAGCCATTAGTGAAAGAACGGGAAACTAAACATCTACACAAGTAATATGATTCATTTTAGATCATATACATTGCATCCATTTCTTACATTTAGGATTCTTTGCATTTCATTACATCATTTCATCATTTCTTTCTTCCATCACATTTATCTCAAAATACACATTACATTCTTTTCTTTACATTACTAATCATTATGTACAAAAGATGAACATAGGGTAGACACTATCAAAATGTAAACCCAACTCAACTCTGGTGGCCTTTGTCTAAGGCGCGATACCTTTACCTCGGTCACTCGCCGGCTCGCTCGGCCCCGGCTCTGTGGAAATAGTGGGGTGAGAGCTACAACAAAGTTTCCAGTGGGTTCGGCCTCAACATCACCGACTTTCCCACTAGGACTAACTCAGGCATAATAGAAAGAATAAGCTGTATAGTAACCAATCTATAACATGATGCTAATATGCCTGAAAAATAAACAAGAAGTATGCTCAACATTAAACATATGCAGATTATGCAAGTTCTTTTGTTCTTTACACTTTACACTTTACACTTTGTTCTTTGCTCTTTGTTCTTTACTCTTTAATCTCAAGGCTAACCCGGGGGTGTCGCCACATTAACTTGCTTCACATTAAGTCCATCATCGCAGGAACTCACCCGCTAGGACCGTCCTTCGGGTTTACTCCAACCCGTAATGCATAACTCCGGAGCGCATCGCCCGAGGGGGAGCGACCGCTCTCGAGCACGGAACTCATAGCAAGTATGATCATATCCTTAACTCAAAGGATTTATATGATCAATCTTGACTTTTCACTAGCTCTAGTGTTCTTTCATCACTTTATGTTGCAAACTCTTGCAATCACATTCTTTACATTTCTCTATTCTTGCTAGCTCTAGCATTCTTGTTCGTTACAATACTTGTTCTTATCGCCCCACTTTTCTTTAATCTTACACATTGTCATTTTCATCACTCTTTACATCACGTTAGTTCTTTACATCACACTAACTTTAGTGTCTCTTTACTTTACATTTTCAAATGCCACTCGATCTATGTCATGGTGTCACACTGTTCTTTTGCTCACTTTGGGTGCTCACTTTTCTCTCATGCATACACATAGGGTTTTTGACGTTTACATAGTTCTTATTCATCATATTATGCAAGTTGAACGTTGACATCGATTCGTTCCAAATTTACACTCTCGGGGCATAATAGAAAGCTTTTACTCCTTGTTCGACAGATCGAGAAAAAGTACTCATTGCAAAATTTTACTGTTATGGCGCAACAGAATAGTCTAATGGTGTTCCGGTTTTGGTTCCTGTGAACATTGATATCGATTTGTTCCAAATTTACTCTCTCAGGGCATAATAGAACAATATTATTAGGTTTTACGCTTTATTCGATTGAACGAGAAAAAGTACTCGTCGCAAAATTATACTGTTATGGCGCAAGTGAGTAGTCTAATGTAGTTCCGATTTTGGTTCTTGTGAACGTTGACATCGATTCGTTCCAAATTTACACTCTCGGGGCTTAATAGAAAGCTTTTACTCCTTGTCCGATAGAAAAAGAAAAAGTTCTCGCTGCAAAGTTATACTATTATGGCGCAACTGAGTTGTCTAATGTTGTTCCGATTTTGGTTATTGTGAAGGGTCACATCGATTCGTTCTAAATTTACACTCTCGGGGCATAATAGAAAGCTTTTACACCGTGTTCGATAGAATAAGAAAAAGTACTCATCGCAAAGTTATACTGTTATGGCGCAACTGAGTAGTCTAATGTTGTTCCGGTTTTGGTTCTTGTGAACGTTGACATCGATTCGTTCCAAATTAAAACTCTCGGGGTATAATAGAGCAATATAATTAGGTTTTGCTCTTTGTTCGATTGAATGAGAAAAAATACTAGTTGCAAAGTTATACTGTTAGGGCTCAACTGAGTAGTCTAACGTTGTTCCGGTTTTGGTTCTTGTAAACGTTGACATCGTTTCGTTGCAAATTTATACTCTCGGGGCATAATAAAAAGCTTTTACTCCTTGTTCGATACGAAGGGCGTGGCGGCGATTTCAAGGTAGACGCCGATGGTGCGCTTCGGTTTCGAGACCGATGGTGTGTGCCGAAAGATGGAGAGCTTCGTGAATTGATTCTGCAAGAAGCACACCGATCTCCATATGCTGATCACCCGGGAGGCACCAAGATGTATCAGGGACTAAAAATGCATTATTGGTGGCCGGGAATGTAGTGCGACATTGGACGCTTTGTGGCAAAATGCTTAACATGCCAACAAGTAAAGGCCGAGCGTCGATTTCCAGCGGGAAAGCTTCAAAGCCTACCAATCCCCGTTTGGAAATGGGAGGATATATCGATGGACTTCGTGGTCGGCTTGCCTCGCTCGACGGGCGGCCACGATGCAATTTGGGTAATTGTGGACCGATTGACAAAATCGGCTCACTTCTTGCCGATCCACTCCACGTGGTCGGGAGACAAGTTAGCACAGGTGTACCTTGACGAGATAGTGAGACTGTATGTGGTGCCGAAATCGATCGTGTCGGATCGTGACCCCCGGTTCACTTCACATTTCTGGAAGAGCCTGCAAGAAGCCCTTGGCACACGGCTTGATTTTAGCACTGCATTTCATCCTCAAACCGATGGGCAAACAGAGAGGACTATTAATTGTTGTACTTCTTATTGTTGCATTCTTGCATGATTTGCATATAGTGGCATTATTGCATTTGCGAGGCAAGGTATGGTTCTATTAATTGCATAGTCAAGATATCTATCCATCTGTTTATTAAACTAACCTGCAGTTGCCTCCCTTGGACCTGTTGGTCGAGCTCCTCCCTTGGGTGGCCATACCCACTGGGAACCATGGAGTTGATTCTCACCCCACGTTGTTTTGGGGTTTTACAGGTTCGCATGTGAGCGGCGCGGCGGCGCGAGGCAAGGGCGTAGCTCCATAGATAGCGCCCTACCCCCAGAGACCAGAGCTAGCAGTACCCCGTCGACGTAGCTTAGGGTATAGAAAATGAAAGGATCAAAATGTATTAAACTTGTAATATCTATGATGTAATAACTTAGTTGCTTTGGAAGTTGAATGTAATATAAAGTGTGATGTAAATAAATGAATCTAATGTGAATGTTGTAATAACATAGGATCTGTTTATATTGTTGATACCTTTCCATTTGCAATCTATGATTGGATATCTGTTCCAGGTTGGAACCACTTGCATTGTTTGGATTACGACTCCTAGAACGTACAGGGGAGACTCTGTCCGCGTACAGGGGAAACCCCGGTCCGTTCGGCGGTCTGTCGTCGGCGCCGCCACCCGTTCCAAATTGGTGGTTGGTCGCGAGGCGTGACAGATAAGGTGGTATCAGAGCATAAAGTAGAAAATGGAAAAAGAAAGTGGTTTAGACAGGCCTAGGAGACCCTAGGATAGTGAAACCATAGGAGAATAAGGCTCGTGAGAGACGAGGACCTATGATTTGTGGCGAAAGCTTAATGGATTGGGTTGTGTCGTAAACCTCTAAGATGGATATTAGAGGTAGACTTGAGGTGTGGTTTATTCTCAGCCGAGGATGTTCATGTTGGCGTACGACAACATGAAACCTAGTGATGAGAATAGACGCCCTCGCGTTACTTTCGCCTGATTGGCTTTTCAGCCGTTGTTAGTGGTCTCGTGTTCGACCCAAGTTGGTCGAGAACTAATCGAGTTGTCGTGTTTCAGGAAGCGATGGCACCGCGTAGGCGATCCTCATCCAGATCGGCGCGGGAAGGGACAAGTGATGTTCCTGGGCAAGCTGGGGCGAGCGGAGACCCGATGCTTCGCGAGCAATTGAATACGCTGATGGGCGTAGTGCAGCGATAGGAGGAGCAGATCAAGGAGCTCCACGAATTGTTGACACGACGGCCTGCGGCGGCTGCGCCGGTAGCAGCGTGCCGTGTACCGACAGGAGTCGCGATGGATTCGGGGGCAGCAGCCCCTGGTTCTGTAGAATTGGAGGCGGAGAAAGAACGGACTTTGACGGCCCTAATGACCTTCAAGAAATTTGATCCGCCTACCTTCGATGGAGAGGATGTCGATCCATGGATCGTGGAGATGTGGATTGACTCCATGGAAACGCTCTTCGAGGAGCTATACACCTTGGAGCGGGACAAGGTGCCCCTAGCTGTGCATTGCTTGAAGCAATCAGCAAAGGCATGGTAGAAAGGCATTCGACGGGATCGATCGCCTAGTCTTCCTCCTATGGCGTGGGATGAATTTCGGGGATTAATGTTTTCTACGTACTTCCTCGATACTGAAAGGAGAAAGCTTCGGGACAAGTTCAGGAAGCTGCGTCAAGGACACCGCTCAGTGCGGGAGTACGAACGGGAATTTTTCCGCATCATGAATTGTGTCCCGGATGTGGTACGGGATGACGAGGATAGGGCCGATTGGTTCCTAAGTGGACTCCGACCGGAGATTTATAAGAGGGTGCAAATCTTCAAGCTCGTGACCTTCGCGGAGGTGTTGGACCGAGCATTGTGGGCAGAGCATGGCGAGGGTTTTGTGCGTGAGGAGCGCGAGTCTCGTAGGCATGAGCGAGGAGGGGCGAGGCCAGTATTGAGTGGTACGGGTGGTCAGTCAAGTTCCAGACGCCGCTCGAGGTCATCCTCTACCCGATCCTTCTCAGGATGTGTGATTTGTGGTGGTTCCCACCAGGCGCGGCGATGTGCGCTACGTGATGGACGGTGTATCCGTTGTGGACAGCCCGGCCATATGCGGGACGAGTGCCCGCAAGGTGAGAGCCAGGCCTTGATGCTGGCGACGGCCCATTCTTCTCTGGGACAGCATGCAGGTGTGCCACCTACGGCATGGTCGGGGGAGCGGCCGTTGAGGACAATGCAACTTGAGGGTTCGCAGCGAGCGCCAAGTGGCCTTGGCTACGCGACCCGGGTGGTGGAACCTGCCGCTGTTGACGACGTCATGGCAGGTATGTGTTAATTACATAAGCTTATGCTTTTGCGTAATCTCAAGTTGATGCATTGCATGCATTTATTATATGAGCAGCACCTACTAATTACATATTGCATGGTAGGGACCGAGTGGACGGGTAGGTAAGCACCCGAGCATGCTTGCATCGTGAGAGTGTAGCGCCTGCTGGAGCAGGAAGTGAGCCAAGTGGTACTAGCAAATGGCTAGTGGTGATTCCTGGATAAGAATCAAGGCTCGTGGTAGAGATCAGGTGATGAAAGGACTCTCGAGGCAATGAGTATTGAATTGCGAGAGTTGCGCCGTGACGTTGAGAATACCCGAGTGGCCTGAGCATCTCGAATATTGTTTCGGTAAATCGAACAGTGAAAGTAGAATCACTGTTGAGAGAGCGGTTGGTTGAGGCCAAGTTTGGCCTGTGGGCCTAGTAGTACCTCGAATTGAGGTGGACGAGTTGTTGCTCGTGTGGCCGGTGCGCATGGGCTAAGCTCCCTGATGCTAAACTTCGTGTGAGACGTTGTAGAGGCATAGAGCGCTCGAGTATAAATACTCGTGGAGTGCGGTTTCGATTCTGCCAGTCGAGTGAATTGGCAGTAGCACTTCAGCAGGGCTAAGTGTGAAGCGGGCCATGGATCACTCGTGAGGGCTGGTGGCTTACACTAGGTGCCTAGGAGCCGATAGAGTGTGTAGCTCTGTAGAGCATGTCGTGTGGGACGACGTTGGCGGGGAGTGCTTGGGGACGACCCGTGCCTGGACCATTTGTGGACTGTGGAGCCTGGGCCCATTGGGCAGGCGCAGTCAGCTGTGAGAGACAGCGGCCCGATACTTATAGTTAGGGCGGAGAGTTTTGGTCAGGACGGTAGTCCGAGCTTAGACCCGAGTACGTGGAATGTCACGCGTTAGATCGTGAGATCGAGGACACACCGAGTGTGTGGTGACCCAACCCGTGGACGTGATGTGGTTTGGAGTCTTGGTTGCTCCTGTTTGGAGTGTGTGCGAATTCCTAAGTGAGAATTTCGCCCGGAAATGAGGATTGGGTCTACGATGCGAGCGAGAGTCGCTAGGCGTAGTTGCGACAGGTTTGGGCGGTAGGCCTACGTAGTAATTGTGACCGTCGGTCCACCTGTGAAAGCCGACGTAATCGGTTTGTTTAGCCGATGACTCCGTGAAGGAGTTGGTGCAAGGAGATGAATTCTCAAAATGCGAGAATTGGACTTCGCTCAGGATCGACTAATTGTCGAGTGGGAGCGCTTCGGAAAAGCCGAAGAGGTCAAATGCACCAAAAGTGCAGTACAATGGAGTCCGCGAGAGCAAATAGTGCAAGAATTTGCACTTGGCAAATTTGCTCTCGGGAACCGGTCCCTGGAGGGAGGGTCCGGTTCCCGAACGTAGTCTGCGCGAGCTTGCTCTCGGGGACCGGTCCCAGGAGGGAGGGACCGGTTGCCCCGAGGTTGAGGATTGCACAGCGTGGGGCAACCGGTCCCCTGGCAGGAGAGACCGGTCCCCGAGCATGAAATTTGCCCAGGCAGGCTGGGTTATGTTGGGAAACTTGGAAAACATGGAGATAACGCTCTTACATGGATTGAAGTTCGAGAGATGTGCCGGGGTAGGCCATCTCGTAGTTGAGCGATTTGAGGTTAGAAGTGACAATTGAGAGGTAAAGGAAAGTGGTCTCTTGGAGACACTTGAATACCGGATAGCCACATGGAATTGCGGACAATTCTCTCTTGTGGATTAAGAGTCGAGATATGCCGGGGTAGGCCATCTCTCAATAGAGCAAAGGTCCAAATGTGATTGGAGCACTCGTGATGGGTCGATGCGCCAATGATATTGCTTCTAAGCAATGTCGGTAATCGAATCGGAGTGTGTTCCCTGACAAGGTGTGGAATGCACAGAAGAGTCCTTGCATGCCAGATGGTGAATGGTGTTGGAGCGCGTAGAGTCGTTGAGCTTCGACTTGCGCTACCACCAGGAATGACGGAGACCCGTAATGCACTTTCGGAGTTACGCTTAGCAAATGTAAGTGAATCTGGTCTCACATCCTCCGTAGTGGACCTTTGGATAATCCCAATGAGTGAAAGGCCACTCCGAGATGGAAAAGTGCATTGGAATCCCCCATTGCTCGATAAGCCGAGTTGGAGTATTAATTGGGTTGAAATGAGTCAGTTTCGAGGACGAAACTCCTTTTAAGGAGGGAAGGATGTAAGGTACCGGACTTCTAAAATCATGAAGTTACGGTGTACATTTGGTTGGAGAACTATTTGAATGGTCCCGGTGAAGTTCTGGAGCAATCAGGCGTTTTGGTGCGCGTAGGCGCGAAAACGGAACCCGAAAGGCTATGTTGGGCCGTGGGCTAAATCCGGCATTAACGAGGATGGAAAGATAATGAAAACATGTTCAAAAATATGTTCAGAGAGTCTCGGTTCGATTTGAAATGAATCGGAGGTCAAACAAACGAAAACGGGCGAAAACGGAGTGAAACGGACGAAGCTGAAAATTGGCTAAGTCTGGGCTGGAGGTCTCTCTGGGACCGGTCCCAGGCAGAGAGACCGGTCTCTCAGGGACCGGTCCCTCATGCAGAGACCGGTCCCCGAACCCCGAAAATGCCTAGTTCGGGCTGTTGCAAGAGAGGCATTGTTGAGGGACTTATCTGCAATTGTGGCATGGGTTAAGTGTATAGAGAGGGTTAGAACACCTCTCTCTCTCTTTCCCTCACCGTTTCAACCCCAAACCCCTCCCTCTCTGTAATATACCAAATTTTGGTAAAAGAAAATAAAAATAAATAAAATTAGTGTGGGATACTATTTTTATTGGATTTAGAGAAGTAAAGTATAAGTCAGAATTGATTTGTGCTGAAATCGGGATGAAAACAGAAGATCTAGAATTTTCTGTTGGAAACGGGACAGATAAATTAGCAGAAAAT
>NW_017891061.1:0-26129 GCF_001540865.1 Ananas comosus
ATATATATACATACATCTATATATATATATGTATGTACATATATATATGTATGTACATACATATATATATATATAGAGTAGAGCTAGAATACTTGAAAAAGTATCACCCAAGTGATACTTGTGTGTTTCCAAGAACTATTTGTAATCAAAAAGTATCACCCAAGTGATACTTCGCGCCGATCGATGTCCAAACCATTCTAACACCTTTAGAACTCATTTTTGCTCTTTCAAATTTGTTGGAATGCCGAATGGGACTTGTCCAAATCGTTTAATCGCCCACTTTGGCCCATTTGGCCAAAGTTAGCCAATGTCGTCGAATTTCGATATCTTACAAGTGAAGCTAGCGAGAGATTAGCTTTAGGACCAGATGTACTCTAGGAAGCGGAGGATAAAGTTCGAATTACTCGGGAGTGACTTTTGACAGCCCAGAGTAGACAGAGGAGCTACGCCGACCGACGACGGCGAGACTTGGAGTTCCAAGTTGGAGACCATGTGTTCTTGAAGGTCTCGCCGACAAGAGGAATTAAGAGATTTGGGATTCAGGAAAAGTTGAGCCCCCGTTTCATTGGACCGTATGAGGTATTGGAGCGTGTAGGTCCGGTAGTGTATCGACTTGCCCTACCGCCGAATCTATCGGCCGTGCACAATGTCTTTCATATATCGGTCCTACGGAGGTACATACATGACCGAGCTCATGTTTTGGAGGCTATACCAGTGGAGCTGCATGAGGATTTGAGCTTTGAGGAGCAACCTTTAAGGATTTTGGCTCGCGAGGTGAAGAGATTGCGGAACCGTAAGATTCCCTACGTGAAAGTGCTTTGGAGCAACCACGACGAGCGCGAGGCCACTTGGGAGTTGGAGAGCGCACTACGGGAGCGCTATCCCTATCTTTTTCAGATGGAGGCTTAAGGTACGATGCTTTCGAGTTTCGCGGATGAAACTCCTTTTTAGGAGGGGTGAATGTAACACACCGAACCGTCGCAAATAGTGAGGTTCGAGTGTTTGATTTGTGTTTCAAACTTTTCCACACTTCGTGGAAGGTCGTGGATAGTGTTCTGACCTATGATTCGAATCCCGAGAATTGAGGTTTAAAACTTGGCACCAAAACCCAAAAGGTTGGATTTTGGTGTGCTCTCGGGTAGCATGCTGCAGGGCCGTGTACCGGTACGCGGTGATGGCTGTACCGGTACAGCCATCGGCCCTGGCAGTTAGTGCGCCAACCCAAGGCTCGGGTTGGGCTGGTTCGTGGGATGTGTACCGGTACACAAACCCGTGTACCGGTACGCAGTGCAGTTTGGGCTATTTCGTGGAGGGGTGTTTTTGCAATTGTTGCAACCTCTTTAAATATCACCCCAGCCCCCATAACTGCTCTTTTTGAGCCCTAACCAGTGGAGAACAAGGTGAGACTCTTCCCCTTTGATTTCTTCTCCATTTTTGGTGGATTTTGGTTGGTTTTGATCTCTCATCTCTTCTCCACCTTGTTTTTTGTTGGGTTTCCTCTATTGTTGAAGACTTGGAGCTTGGAGAGGAGCTTGTTTGAGAGGAGATCTTCAACTCCACTTGACTTGGAGCATGATTTTAAGCATCTTGTGAGGTTTGTAACATGTATTCCTCTTTTCATACATGTTTTTGTGGATTTGGATCTTGTAACCCTAGATTTTGAGATTTAGGGTTAGAAATGGGGATTTTCGAGTTGAGGCTTTTTGATCTTGATTGATCTTATTGGAACCTTTCTTTAGGTTGGTTTTGAAGAATTCTTACTTCCTTTTGGAGATCAAGAGGGATTTTTACCATTTTCGGTGAGTTTTTAGTCCTTTCCTTGAGTTGCTTAATGTTTGAACTCATGAATTGTCGTTTCGATGTTGTAACTCCCCTAGCCTATCTCTTAGGGTGCTAGGAGTGATTACCGAAGCTTCGTTAGCATTTCGGACGCCCGCGCGGAGCTTTTGGTAGGTTTGGCTTCTTTGATATAGGGGGAAATGTCTCCTATGTAGTTAAATGCTTTCGTATTCTATAAATGCATGCATATTTATGAAGAGTAGAATTTATATGAATTTTGGAATGCTTAAAACACATGCATTATGTATCATGAAAACTTTACTCTATGTAGTAGAGCCTTATGAGTAGTATGCATGCATGTGCTACGTATTCTCTATTTCAACTTGGAAATATGTCTCTTATGTGGAAAATGACTAGAATTATGTACTCTTGAACATAATTGCCATGCTATGACTTAGTAAGCAAAAGTGTCATAAAGGGGCACTTGAACGAGAAAATTGTTGAACTGTAACTTGGAGACATAGTGATAGGCCACCTAGACATCTGTTATATTCCATGTTTTAGACATGATGACATAGAGATAGGCCATCGAGACAGTTACTATATTCCGTGTTTTAGACACGATGACATAGAGATAGGCCATTGAGACGGTTACTATATTCCGTGTTTTAGACACGATGACATAGAGGCAGGCCTTTGGGACATGTGCTGTATTCCGGGTTTTAGATCCGATGAAACAGTGATGAACCACTGGGACCTGAGACGGACTTATTCGCTTGCATGCCATTGTGCTCATTCGCACATACTTGTGAGGGTCGCTCCCCACAAGTCGGCACTCCGGAGATAGCCATCGCGACACATGCTTGCCTGTGCGGGATTGGGCACCAAAATGGGATGCCGTGGGGGAGGCTCATTCCTAGAGTGGGGATGTTGACTACCACGGGGCCATTGTTGGCACGGCGCAGGCCGGACTACCTACGGGTAGCTTCCACAGGATTGGGTTACTGGTGACATATTGTACCTTTTGGACATTGACTAGAATAGTAAACATTGACATCTTTATTATTTACATTGTGCACATTGGGTTAGTTGCATACTTATGCATTTACATGTTGGATACTTTTGTGCACTTACTTGTGGTAGGTTAATTACTTATGCAATTTCATACTAAGTAGAGATCATGTGGTAGGTTAATTACTTATGCAATTTCATGATAAGTAGAGATCATGTGGTAGATTAATTACTTATGCAATTTCATGCTGAGTAGGGATCATGTGGTAGTTTTTCGGTTTAAATATTACTTTATCTACTTACCCTTTCTTTTGTTGGGCCTAGTGGTGCATTTCACTGAAGCCAGTAATTGCCCACTGGGAACTATTATTTAATAGTTCTCACGCCCTCTGTTTGATGTCTTTTTCAGAGCCTTCAGCACCGGTGGAGGCACGAGATCGCGGCAAGGGGATCGCCTAGTTAGTAGTGGAGCCAGTTTTGCTCCTAGGTGGATTTTCTCTTTTTTTGAGTTTTGTGAGAGAGAGGTTTTGTTACCATGTTTAGAAACCACCATTGTACTTTCCTTTGCATTTGTATATTGGTTTTCTTGTACTAAGTTATGCTACTTCTTAGTGATTTACCTTTCCTTTTCCATATCTTGTCGTTGAACCTAGTTGTACTATGCTCTGATATTACTAGATCTCTTTGCACTATTGTTTTAATTATCGAAATTTTGTAGACGCCTTATATGTTTTAGACATATGGCGGGTCTCGGCACGTGCCGGGTAGGCTTCCGCTAAGCCCAGCCTTACTATTATTTATACTGTGGATGCGGGGAGAAGTCGCCGTGTACCTTGATGAGATTGTGAGACTTCACGGAGTGCCCACGTCATCGTTATCAGATCGAGACACCGGTTGCTGTCTCACTTTTGGAAGGAGTCTATAGGACGCTTAGGCATTGAATGGTTTTAGCATGCTTTCCACATCAGAAGTGATGGAGCGTCGGACGCACATACGATTTTGAAGGATGATGCTATGGATGTGTGATAGACTTTTAGGGAGGGATGGTTGAAGATTACCTATAGAGGAGTTTGCCCATAACAATAGTATAAGGCAAGCAATCAAGATGGCACATTCGAAAACTTTTATGGGACGGGAAGTGTAGATCCGCCACTTCAATTGCGAATTTGAAGCTGGCGAAAAGAGATTGGCTTATAGGACAGATGTACTCCGGAAGTGGAGGATAAAGTTTCGAATACTCTTTTAATGGAGAGTGACTTCTATGACAGCGCAGAGTGAAGAGGAAGTACGAACGACGCAACGACGGCGAGACGTGGAGGTTTCAAGTTGGAGACATGTGATTTGAGGTTCGCCGACAGAGGATCAAGAATTGGGCATTCGGGAAAAGTTGAGCCCCGGTTTCTTGTAACCGTATGAGAGTATTGGAGCGTGTTAGGGTCCAGTAGCGTATTGTTGCCTTACCGGCGAATCTATGGGCGAGTCCACAATGTCATTATATATCGGTCTACGGACGGGTAATACATGACCAAGCTATATGTTTTTTAGGAGGCTTATACCAGTGCGAGCTGGATGAGATTTGAAGGCTTGGAGGAGCAAACTTTAGAGGATTTAGGCTCGGAGTGCTGAAGAGATTGCGGAAGCCGTAAAATTCCTACGTGTGAAGGTGCTTTTGGAGCAACGACACGACGGAGCGCAGAGGCCATTGGGAATTGGAAGAGAGCAAATACGGGAACCCCCCCCTATCTTATCTTTTTCAGGCTGGAGGCTTAAGGTACGATGCTTATCGAGTTTCAAGCGGAGAAACTCTTTTTTAGGAGGGATGAATAGTAACACACGAACCGTCTAGCAAATTAGTGAGGTTAGGAGTATTTTGATTTGGTGTTGAACTTTCAACTTGTGGAGGTCGTGGATAGTGTTCAGACTATGATTCGTAATTCCCGAGAATTGAGGTTTAAAAAAAAAAAAAAAAAAAAAAAAAAAAAATTGGCACCAAACACAAAAGGTTGGTTTTGTGTGCTTGGGTAGCATGATAGCAGGGGCGTACCGGTACCGGTGATGCTGTACCTGTACAGCATCGGCCTGGCGTTAATACGCCACCGAGGCTCGGGTTGGGGCTGGTCATGGGATGTGTCCGTACACAAACCGCCATTTGAATACCGTAGATTGCAGTTTGCGTGTTTCGTGGAGAGGAGTGTGTATTTTGCAATTGTGAAATCCTCTTAATATCACCCCAGCCCAATAGTGCTTTTTTGAGCCCTAACAGGAGAGAATTAAGGTGGGACATCTCTCTTTGATTTCTTCTCATTTGTTGGTGGATTTGGTTTTGTTTGATCTTGTC
This sequence comes from Ananas comosus, assembly GCF_001540865.1. NCBI lineage: Eukaryota > Viridiplantae > Streptophyta > Magnoliopsida > Poales > Bromeliaceae > Ananas > Ananas comosus. The sequence goes on from NW_017891061.1 coordinate 5,129, forward strand.
TTTCTCACTTGTTTTTGTCGGGTTTCCTATATTGTGAGACTTAGAGTTGGATAGGAGCTTGATTTGAGATGGAGATTTTCAATCACTTACTTGGTAGCATGTTTTAAGATTTGTGAGGTTTGTTACATGATATTCTTTTTCATTACAATGTTTTTGATAGATTGGATTTGTAACCCTAGATTTTTGAGATTTAGGAGTTAGAAATGGGGGGGATTTTTCGAGGCGACCGAGGAGGCGGCAGCAGCAGAGGATGTGGTCGCAGGTATCATTTTACTTGATGGCATTAGAGTTCGTGCATTATTTGATACCGGTGCATCACACTCATTCATAGATCGGCTGTTTGCCGAGTTGCATGGCATCCCTATGCTTTCTTTGTTGCATCCGGGACGTGTAGTTGTCCCCGACCACTCTTTGGATATTAGAGAGTATTCCCCCAGTTGCCCTATTCGGGTAGGAGATTGGGTTATGCCTGTGTACTTGTTAGCCTTACGCAAGCTGGGGGAATTTGATGTGGTCATGGGCATGGATTGGTTAACCAAGTATTATGCCACGATTAATTGCAAGAATCGCACGGTTACTTTTAGAGAACCAGGGCAAGTTGAGGTGATATTTCGAGGATACCAGAGTTCGCTTTTTGCGATGACGATCAGCTCGTCTCGAGCTAGGCAGCTGATCAGCAAAGGTTGTGTAGCCTACTTGGCTAGTGCTGTGTTGAGGGGCGAGGGTGATACTCCTAGGATTGAGGATATCCCGGTAGTGCGGGAGTTTTGTGACGTGTTTTCAGCTGAGCTATCGGGTATGCCACCCCATAGGGAGATCGTGTTTGTGGTAGACCTCGTCCCTGGGGCTACTCCAATCTCGAAGGCACCCTATAGGATGGCACCGGCGGAGCTGATGGCACAACTATAGGATCTTCTGGATAAAGGCTTCATTCGACCGAGCGTCTCACCTTGGGGAGCGCCAGTTTTGTTCGTCAAAAAGAAAGACGGATCGCTACGCCTATGTGTGGACTATCGTGAACTTAATAAAGTCACGATCAAGAATAAGTATCCGTTGCCGAGGATCGACGACTTGTTTGATCAGCTTCAAGGATCGTGTGTGTATTCCAAGATCGATTTGCAGTCGGGATACCACCAGTTAAAGATCAAACCCGAGGATGTATCGAAGACGGCTTTCAGAACATGGTATGGACATTATGAGTTCACTGTTATGCCGTTTGGGCTTACTAATGCCCCGACAGCTTTTATGGTTCTAATGAACCGTGTTTTTAAGCCATATCTAGACAGGTTCGTCGTGGTGTTCATCGACGACATTCTTGTTTATCCCCAAAGTGATGCGGATCACGAGAATCATTTGAGGCTTATACTTCAAGTACTTTGGGAAAAGGAGTTCTATGCCAAGTTAAAAAAGTGTGAATTTTGGCTTCGAGAGGTAGCTTTCCTTGGGCATTTGATTTCTGGATCAGGCATTGCGGTGGATCCCAAGAAGATTGAGGCTATCAGGGATTGGCCGAGACCGACGAGCGTCACGGAGATTCGGAGTTTTCTTGGATTGGCCGGGTACTATCGGAGATTTATTGAGGGGTTCGCCAAGCTGTCTACTCCCCTCACGAGACTCACACATAAAGGAGTCAAGTTCATTCAAGTTCATTTGGAATGATGCATGCGAGAGAAGATTCCAAGAGTTGAAGCAAAGATTGACGACCGCCCCGATCATAACCCTGCCGATGGCTGGAGCAGGGTATGTGGTTTATAGTGATGCTTCACTTAATGGATTGGGTTGTGTGTTGATGCAGGATGGCAAAGTGATCGCGTATGCTTCACGCCAACTAAAGGAATATGAAAAGAACTACCCGACGCATGATTTGGAGCTGGCGGCCGTAGTCTTCGCATTGAAGTTATGGCGCCACTATCTTTATGGTGAGCGGTGTGAAGTGTACACGGATCACAAGAGTTTGAAGTACTTATTCACTCAGAAAGAGTTGAACCTGAAACAGCGCAGATTGTTGGAGCTGCTCAAAGATTATGATTTGACGATTCTCTACCACCTAGGCAAGGCTAACGTGGTGGCTGATGCGCTAAGTCGGAAATCGACCGAAAACTTAGCGATACTTGTTGTGACCCAACCGTAGTTGATCGAGCAGATGAAGCGGTTGGAGTTGGAGGTAGTGACTCTGGATACACCTTTGAGGTTGATGACCTTGGTTGTGCAACCTACACTTTTGGACATGATTAAAGAAAAGCAAGCTTCCGATGTGGAGTTGCAAAAGATAAAAGGTAAAATGGTTGATGGTTGCACCGGCGATTTCCTTATGGATGACCAAGGATTGATGTGTTTCCGTGGGCAGATTTGTGTACCGGCGGATTCGGGAATTAAAGAGGATATTCTTCAAGAAGCGCACAGACCGCCCTACGCTATACATCCGGGAGGCACCAAGATGTATAAAGATTTCAAGTTGCTTTATTGGTGGCCTGGGATGAAAAAGGATATTGGCGAGTTTGTAGCTCGTTGTCTAACTTGCCAATAAGTAAAGGATGAGCATCGAGTTCCCGCGGGAAAACTTCAGAGTTTGCCTATCCCCATGTGGAAGTGGGAGAAGATCACCATGGATTTCGTGACTGGATTGCCCCGCTCTTAGGCCGGGCATGATGCTATTTGGGTGATCGTAGATAGGTTGACGAAGTCGGCGCACTTCATACCTATTCACACTACTTGGACTGGGGAGAAGCTCGCACAAGTGTACCTTGATGAGATTGTGCGACTTCACGGAGTGCCCACGTCGATCGTATCAGATCGAGACACCCGGTTTGTGTCTCACTTTTGGAGGAGTCTATAGGACGCCCTAGGCACTTGACTGGATTTTAGCACTGCTTTCCACCCTCAGAGTGATGGGCAGTCGGAGCGCACCATACAGATTTTAGAGGATATGCTCTGAGCATGTGTGATAGACTTCCAGGAAGGATGGTCGCAGCATCTACCTATGGAGGAATTTGCCTATAACAATAGCTATCAAGCAAGCATCAAGATGGCACCGTTCGAAGCACTTTATGGACGGAAGTGTAGATCGCCACTTCATTGGAGTGATGTCACGCCCCCGACCGCACTACCCGAAAACAGTACCAATTTGGTCCGTTTCGAGGGCGGCGTGCGTGATGCCGAACGGACAGAGTCTCCCCTGTCCGCCCAAGGCTAACCAACTAGATTGTGTACAACAAGTCCCCAGGAATACAACTTGATTTCATATACAATCAAACAACGATAATCGAGAGCACAAACAGTGCTATAAACAACAAGAGCAAGCGATACAAGTAAGCAGTATACAAGTATTCAAAACAGAGAAACTTAACTATTTGAGACATCATTGAAACATTTAACCTCTTTCGATATCATTTAAACTTTAATCATTTAATACAACTTGCATTCTTTCCCAAAATGAAAATACATCATATACTCTCCAAAACCTCACCCTATACAACATCTACTCTCATAATGTAAGAACAGGGTGGAACTAATGCAAGTAGGAAAGTAAGCTATCAACTGATACTGCTAGGGCGCTAAGCCCTTGCCGCGATCCTCCCGCTCAGTCGTGGCGCTCGAGCTAGTACCTGCAACGAGGATGTGAGAACTACGAATAGTTCCCAGTGGGTTCGGCCGCCGACTCCGCCGATCTACCCACTAGGTCTTAAGCAGGCATAGAGAGATATATATATATGCAATGTATATAAAACTAAGCTGAACGGAAAGCAGGTATATCAAGCTATGCCTTAATCTGATATCATGGATGTATGAGCAATAAATAAAGCTGGGTAAGTAAGCAACTATGAACATTTACATCAGCTATCGTAGTAAGCTATAAAACATGCTAATAGGAAAGCAAAGGAGCTAATATGAACAATGAATAGCTACTATAAACATCGATCATGGGTAAGACTCAATGGGTAACCCAATCTCCAAGTGAACACAAGGTTCGCAAGTAAGGCTCACATGTCAACCGCCGAGGGATGCCTAGCTGGACTATCCCCGAGTACGTCTGCGGATAACAAGCGGCTATCCGAGCAGCAAGCAGGCTACCTCTCTAGTGACCAACTCCGCAGCGCACAACTTGAGGGGAGCAACCCCACCAAGCGCAGACAGGCAATGTGAGCGTGATCAACTCACGAGCAACAACAACCCTTTGAGGGTAATATTAGCATAGATCAATAAGTTCTTGTACCCAATCTCATAGTGTCTCAACCATACTAATAAGATCATCTCAAGTAAACATCAAACATATGCCACTCAGTCATAGTTTTCTAACTAGATGCCACTCGTCATTTAGACTCATCAACAATGTTAGTTCTTTAACATTATAAGTTCTAATCATCTCATATAGGGTTGAATCTCATCGTTAAGCTCTATCATTTAATCTCATACATACTAGTTTATAATTCATTCAATCAACCATATCTATAGCTACTAGCATGCAACTTGAAGCAATATAATTAATCTTTAATCCTATAAGAACATGCACAATATGCAATTTGGTCGTATTTAAACATAGACATAATGAGTAGCCCGATGACTTCGGGATGGCACTCCCCCACCTTAGGTGATGCCGAAAACACTCCGAGACGCGCTCTCGTGCTAGTCTTGTCGCCGCTTAATTTTTGTTGGGTTAGCTTCAACCCTATAGCACTTCCAATGGTGATATCTTCGCGCTCGATTTTCGTATCGACGAACCGTCTTTGCCTACGCGTTTATAAGCATAAGAATTAGGTTTCTAACCCCTCAAAAGAGATCAAACCCTAATATTTGCAAAATTCCCAAAATCTAACCCTAGGGTTAGAATCCATGAGAAGCTATGGATTATGGCTTCAATGTGAGCTAAATCCATGTTCTCTAAGCTCATTAGGTTCTATTTGAACCATTAAAACCAACCAAACCTCATAAAAACCCAAGATACCATGGAAGGGGTTGAGGCTTACCTTTAGGGTTTGCTCCAAGAATGAGGTGAAGAAGAGCTCCCAAACCTTCTTCTCCTTCTTCTCCTTCCTTTTCTTCCTCTCTTTTTCCTTCTTTTTCCTTCTCTTTTCCTTCTCTCCTTCTATTTGGCTAGAGAGAGAGAGCTATGTGAGAGGGAGAGAGAGAGAGAGAGAGCTAAGTGAGAGGAAATGGCTGAGAGAGAAGGGTTTAAGTCCTCTATTGTAACAAAATGTCAAAAAGCCCCTCTATTCACCATTTTTCCAAAACAGTCCTGCTGTTCGTGTGCCCTTGTACCGGTACACGGAACCTTGTACCGGTACAGGGTCTGGGTGACAGCAAAACAGAGCGCAACCCGAGAGCTTGGGTTCTCGGTTTCGCAGAGCTTGTACCGGTACAAGCCCCTTGTACCGGTACAACACCTGAAGCCCTCAAACCCGAGAGCTACGCAGCCTGCTGCGATGGCTGTACCGGTACAGCCATCACCCTTGTACCGGTATAGCCGCTCCAGAATGTTGTTTTAACTTTTGTTTCGGCTCCACTTCACGCCGATCGATGTCAAACCCATTCCAACACCTTTAGAACTCATTTTTTGCTCTTCCAAATTTGTCGGAACCCCGAATGGAACTTGTCCAAATCGTTTAGCCGCCCACTTTGGCCCATTTGGCCAAAGTTAGCCAACGTCGTCGAATTTCGATATCTTACAGGTCTCCCCGACTTGGGACCGGTCCCCGAGAGCTTCAGCTCGGGTCACGCGTTCGGGTACTGGTCTCTCCCAGAGAGACCGGTCCTCGGGAGACCGGTCCTTGCCTGAGAGACCGGTCCCCGAGAGCAATATTTCCAGGACTTAGCCAAATTTCTGGCTTTCTCGCTGGGTTCACGTTCGGGGACCGGTCCCTCCCTACCAGGGACCGGTCGCCTCAAGCAACCCCGCAACACCAGCTGATGGACCGAGAGCAGTTTTGCTCCAGTGCAGGTTTCACACTATTTGCTCTCGCGGACTCGTTTTCAATGCACCTTTGGTGATTTTAACATCTTTGGCTTTTCCAAAGCTCACCAACACGACCCTTGGTCGATTTTACATGAAGTCTAACTCTCGTATTTCGAGAATTCACTTCCTCACATCCTCCCCTCCTAAAAAGGAGTTTCGTCCTCGAAACGAATTCATTAATTTAATTAACTCATACCTCAACACATTTCCTCAAAGAGATGAGGATAGTGCACTTTCATGGTTTCCTCGAGTTCCCACGTGGCCTCACGATCGTCGTGATCGGTCGAACGAATCTTCACATAGGGAATCTCGCGATTTCTCAGCTTCCTCACTTCTCGAGCAATGATCATCGCCGGGAACTCTTCATAGCTCAAATCCTCTTGTAGATCCGGCGGGTCGTAAAACATAACGTGCTCAGAATCATGGACATACTTACGAAGGTTAGAAACGTGGAATACATCATGCACCCCCGCCAGCTTCGGCGGTAATGCAAGTCGGTATGCTACCGCTCCAACCCGTTCCAACACTTCGAAAGGCCCAATATATCGGGGACTTAGCTTTTCCCTCACTCCGAAGCGTTTCACACCTCTCATAGGTGAAACCTTCAAGAAAATGCAGTCACCTACCGCGAATTCCAAATCTCTACGGCGTTTGTCAGAATAGCTCTTTTGCCTCGACTGTGCCGTAAGTAGCCTCTCGCGAGCAAGACGGACCTTCTCTTCCGCCTCTCGCAATACGTCTGGGCCCAATGCCGCAGGTTCACCTACATCGCTCCAACATATAGGAGATCGGCACTTCCGCCCATACAGGACTTCGAACGGTGCCATCCCAATACTAGCTTGGTAACTGTTGTTGTAGGTGAACTCGGCCATTCTTAAGTGGTCTGCCCAACTACCTTTGTAGTCAATGACATACGCCCGCAACATATCCTCTAGAATCTGTATAGTCCTCTCTGACTGTCCATCTGTCTGAGGATGAAACGCGGTGCTGAAATCGAGTCGTGTGCCAAGTGCTTTCTGCAGGCTTTTCCAAAAGTGTGAAGTAAAACGGGGGTCTCGATCTGACACGATCGACTTCGGAACCCCGTGCAACCTCACAACTTCATCCAAGTATACCTGCGCCAACTTGTCGCCCGACCAGGTGGTGTGAATCGGTAGAAAGTGTGCCGACTTAGTCATACGATCCACAATCACCCAGATCGCGTCGTGGCCACCCGTTGAACGGGGCAATCCGACCACGAAGTCCATCGCGACATTCTCCCATTTCCAAACGGGAATAGGTAAACTTTGGAGCTTTCTCGGTGAAAATCGGCGCTCAGTCTTCACTTGCTGGCATACTAAACACTGCGCTACATAGCGCCCAATATTCGCTTTCATGCCCGGCCACCAGTACTGCATCTTCAGATCACGGTACATCTTGGTGCCGCCCGGATGAATACTATAAGGAGTCCGATGTGCTTCTTGTAAGATTAACTTCCGGACCTCCTCGTTTTTCGATACGCACCATCGGTTTCGAAACCGAAGCGCACCCTCGGCGTCTATACTGAAATCACCGCCGTGTCCACTCTCGATGTCTCGCCGCACCTTTTGGAGATTGGGGTCCGCAGGTTGCAAACTCTTCATCTGCTCCAACAAGGTCGGTTGGACAACGAGAGCCGTAAGCATAGACGGGGTTTCCGGAGCTACCACCTCGAGATCCAATCGCTCCATCTCTCTCCACAGTGGCTCCTGATGTGTGAGCAACATAGCAAGATTTTCTACTGACTTCCTGCTAAGCGCGTCGGCCACCACGTTTGCTTTTTCGGGGTGGTATAGGATTGTAACATTGAAATCCTTAAGCAATTCTAACCACCGCCGTTGTCGCATATTAAGTTCCTTTTGTGTGAAAAGGTACTTCAGACTTTTGTGGTCCGTGTATATCTCGCAACGCGCGCCATACAAGTAGTGCCTCCATAACTTGAGAGCAAACACTACTGCGGCCAACTCTAAATCGTGGACAGGGTAGTTCTTCTCATAACTCTTCAGCTGACGGGACGCGTAAGCGAGCACCTTCCCGCCGTGCATCTGAACATACCCTAACCCCGATTGTGACGCGTCGCTATACACCACGAAGTCTTCATCTTGCACCGGTAAGGCGAGCACCGGAGTCGAAGTTAATCTATCCTTCAATTCTTGAAAACTCCGGTCACACTCACCGCTCCACACGAACTTGGTGCTTTTCCGAGTCAGACGGGTAAGTGGACCAACGATCTTCGAGAATCCCTCCACGAACCGTCTATAATAACCCGCTAANCGAGCACCGGAGTCGAAGTTAATCTATCCTTCAATTCTTGAAAACTCCGGTCACACTCACCGCTCCACACGAACTTGGTGCTTTTCCGAGTCAGACGGGTAAGTGGACCAACGATCTTCGAGAATCCCTCCACGAACCGTCTATAATAACCCGCTAAACCCACGAAGCTTCGAACTTCCGTGACGTTAGTCGGGCGAGGCCAATCCTTGATCGCCTCCACTTTCCTCGGGTCAACAGATACTCCTCCCTCGAAAATGACATGCCCAAGAAATGCAACCTCTCGGAGCCAAAAGTCGCATTTCTTAAACTTAGCATACAACTTCTCCTCCCGAAGGATTTGAAGCACGATTCTCAAATGCTCGGCATGTTCCTCGTCGCTGCGCGAGTAAACCAAGATGTCGTCTATAAAGACCACGACAAACCGGTCCAAATACTCTTTGAAGACACGGTTTGTAATATACCGAAAATTCAAAAAATAAATGTCGAACTTTAGTCAAATTGACCAAAGTGCGAGGACGGTACACTTCGGAAAGTCCGAAGGTGTTAAAATGATTAAAAGTGAGTTACGGGAGGTTTTCGAGAGCTATAGAATCAAAATCTGCATTCTGCAGTTTTGAGCTCTCGGGGACCGGTCCCTGGTGGGAGAGACCGGTCCCCGAACGCGTATGAATTGAGACAGCCGAAAAATCGGCTAAGTCCTGAGAAACCAGCTCTCGGGAACCGGTCCCTCCCCGAGAGACCGGTCCCCCAGAGACCGGTCCCACCAGAGAGAGACCGGTCGCATTGCGCACAGCAGCTCTGGCTGCGCTGGGAGAGCTCTCGGAGACCGGTCCCTAGTCGGGGAGACCGGTCCCCGAGCCCGAAATCTGCCCAGTCCAGGCAGTTGAATAAAGTGAAAGTTGAGGGGTTTATTTGTATTTTGGTAACCCATTGAGTATAGTTAGAGGGTAAATGAGATATTTCTCTCATTTTACTCCCTCTCCCACTCTCATCTCTCTATTTCTCTCTCTAGAAGACAAAGAAGGAGAAGAAGAAGAGAAGGAAAAGAAGGAAAAGAAGAAGAAGAAAGTGGAGAAGAAGCTATTTGAGTGAAGCAACTTCATCTTCTTCCTCTCTAGGGCAAGGAAGGAGCAAGCTTAGAGGTAAGCTTTGCCTCTTCTCATGTTAAATTGCAAGTTAGGGTTTGGATTAGAGTAAAGATGGTTTTTATAGAATGTTTAGAGTATTTGAAGCTTTTCTTTTGCTTCTTTTGAGATCAAGGCCATGGAAATGGTGAAGCTTGAGGAGAGCTTCATCACCTCTCATGGTGAAATCCAAACTAGGGTTTGGAGTGAGCTAGAAATGGTTCTAATGGACCTTTTAGAGTAGAATGAAGCTACTTTTGCTTCCCAATGAGATCAAACCCTAGGTTTTGTATATGTAATGGAGCTAGGGCACCAAATTGGGGTATTTGCTCATGGGGATTCCTAAGTGAAATTAACCATTCAAAAACCTAATTGGGAGTATTTCCGACGCGTTGGTGTGCTCGGATTAACGTTACGAAAAGCCGATGTAAAGATATAGGCAAAATGGCCTAATTTGGCTTCGTTATGCCGCAGGTAAGGAACGAGGAATCTAAAAATCTCAAGAAAGTCATCGGAGCACCTAGATAGACCTACAAGGTGGGTGGTGCTTCTCAAACTTATTGAACTTCCCTCTATGCCTAATGTGTCATTCGATTGAGCATATGCACCTATATTGTTGCATGCATTTTAGGGTAAAGTAATGATAAAATATGATGATTGCATGATTGTGAGTACAACGTGTCACGCCCCGAGACCGCTACCAATTTGGTCCGGCCCCGGGCGCGTCGAACAGACGCCGAACGGACAGGACCTCCCCTGTCCGTCCAAGGCTAACCAACAGATCATGTATAAGAATTTATCCAGGAATTCAATTCATAAATACACGATCAAGAAGCACCACTAGTGCAACAACCAAGAGCAAGATACAAGTATAGAAACATATACAAGTACATAAAGAGAGAAGAGGCTATCTATTACATTCATTTGATTTAATACATTCAATTACATCTTTACATTCTTCCAAAATAGGAATACAATCACTCCGCCTCACCCTATACATCATCTACTCTCAAGTACAAAAGGGTGACGGCTAATACAAAAGGGAGGTAGCTAATGCGACTAAGACGCCGGGCCCTTACCGCGATCCTCACGCTCCCCGGGAGCACCCGAACTGGAACCTGTAGTAAAATGGGGGNTCGACACGTAGGGAGAATTAACTCACACTACGGACCCGAGACCGTCTGGCGGGGCCAAATAGGCAATCCCTGGCGTGACCAACATCCGGAGCGCACTACTTGTGTGGGGCTTCCATCACAAGATTTAAACAGACCGTGAGCATGATCCAATCCTCATCTCGAGGATACCCTATCCTCTAGGGTTACAATCATCATATAGTCCATAGGTTTCACATACACTATTAACTAGATCGCCAATCGTCCGTTGGTTCGCTATCGACTAGATGCCACTCATTCATAGTTTACTATTGACTAGATGCCACTCGTTCATTGTTCATCATTTTCTCTACATTATAGGATTCACAAGACTCGACCCAATCCTCACCAATCCTCTACATCCAGTATCCAATATTTGCTACAATATCATCAAGAAAGGCATAAGGAAAGGCAATGCATAATAATCCTATAATGCAACAATATAAGATGCGGGGTCAAAATGTACTAAGACATAGGAGGGAGCCCGATTACTTCGGGATGGACACCACCCACCTCTTGGCGATTGTAATACACTGAATTTTTGCAAATTGCGAAATTCGAGTGTGAGGAATGATATGTGGAACCCTCCTACATGTTCAAAAGGGTTTAAAGATGTTTACATATAAGTTTGAGAGTGATTGGAATGTCGGAAACAAGAAAGTGCATTGAACCGGCGAAAATCAGTTTTTTTCTGCTTGCTGTACCGGTACAGCCATTAGCTTGTACCGGTACACAATGCAGAAACGTGGCAGCTTGGGTATTTCGGTAATTTCACATCTTGATACCTATCTACTTGACCCAGCTCGACCCCAGGAGCTCTGTGGATGTTGCTGGAGACCAGAGAAAGCCTCTACCATCTTCTTCTCTCTCTCTCTCTAAGATTTTTCTCTCTCTACAACGAAGTCACCGTTTTGCACCGTTGTCGTCGCCGAGCTCGCCCTTCGCTGTTTGGGAGTGTTGCTGAGCCTTCGTGGACGTGTGAGAGAGTATTTTGGACGGGTTTCCGCAGCTCTGGACCAGTTGTTCACTGGTTGGAAGCTTAATAGAGGTAATCGACTCACTTTCGCCGTTATCGACGTTCTATTCGTCGAGTTGAGTAATGATTTCGGGTTTCTTGCTTCTTGCTGTGCTAGGCTGAGATTTCAGCAATTAAAGTTGGATTAATTAACTATGATTAAACCTCCTTAGACCAGGGATAAGCTACTTTGAAGCTTATTAGAGATGTTTTGCTATTTATGAAGCTAAATCGGAACTTAATGCAATTGTTTGAGCGAATTGATACAAATTGAGAATTAGTTCTTCGCAGCAGGTCTTCGGGCTTCGTCGAGCTGAATTTGTACTCTTGGAAGCTGGTTAGGAAGCTGTTCTAACCAAGGGTAAGTAGGAATTTCGGTTAGAAAACTGAATTTGCAAGATTCCGACTATATTTGCTATTATATGATGATTTTGATGTCGTGTTGGTGTTGATCGCAGCAGGAGTTCAACTGACCTTTGGGTCATCCTTGGTTGGCTTTGGGAAGCCTTTAGAAACTTAATTGGAGGTACTAAAGTGAACCAAAACAGCGATTTATGTTACTACTTGATACGAGATGTGATTTGAGCCGAAATCGGACATTTCGGCCGTAGATTTAATCCGATCTTGACGTTTGTTTTTCAGCAACATTGGGACTTCGTTGAGCCGTTTGTGGGACTTCTTGTGGATAATTCGAGCCTAGTACTAGGTGGGTCGGACCTAACCAGAGCAAGTGAAACTCCTCTATGTTCTATATGTAATATAGAAATGGTCTTATTGTGTGCCTATGTGATTGTTAAAGTGCTCGGAATGCGTCATCATGATGTTTATCACATGTGAAATGAGCGTTCATGCATAAAAGTATTCATGCATTAAAGTATGCTTGTTTAGTTCAGTAGAACAACCAAAGATCGGTTTATTATGTTTCTATGATATAGAGAACATACATATATCCAATTCAGTTGAATGACTTATGAACAAGTGTAGAATGCACTTATAAAGTATAGAATTCTGACATGCTTATGACTATGTTGATAATGCCATAATAGTGGAAAGATTATAATGCCATGTGATTTAGCATTATCCTTACATGTTTACAATCTAGTGGATACTAGCTTTTGTTACTATTTGTGTATTGACATTTCGATCAGAGGATCGAGGGTAAGAACTTTGCAAGTGAAAATATGAAAAATGAGACATGTGGATAATGGACTTTGCTTGCTTGCCATCGTGCTCATTCGCACACGCTTGTGAGGGTAGCTCCCTACAAGCCGGCACTCCGGAGTTGGCCTACGCGACAGAATTCAGTTGTATAATTTTCTTACTTTTGCCGCTTGGGAACCTAGTGGGGGAATCGGCGGGACAAGCGGCGGGCCGAAAACCCACTGGAACTAAGGGGAAGTTAAGTTTTCTCACCCCCCCATTTTTTTACTTAAACAGGTTTTTTCAGTTTTCGGGTTTGCTTCCCCGGGGAGGCGTTGAAGGATCGCGGTAAAGGGCCCGGCGTTCTTTAGGCGCATTAGGGCTTTAACTCCCTTTTGTATTTTTAAGCCGTTCCCTTTTGTAAACTTGAAGATGTAGGGATGTTTATTTAAGGTGAGGGGCGGGAAAGTGTTGTATTCCTTATTTGGGTAAGAATTAAAAAAGAATGTAATTGGAATGTAATTTAAAAATCAGATGATTGTAATAGATAGGCCTTTTCTTTTTCTCGGGTTTAGTCAACTTGTATATGTTTCTATACTTGTATGTTGCTCTGGTGTGTGCCACATAGTGGTGCTTCTTGGATCGGTGCGTATTTGATGAATTGAATTCTGGGTAATTCTTGATACATGGATTCGCTTGGTTACCTTGGACGGACAAGGGGAGGTCCTGTCCGTCGGGTCTGTTCGACGCGCCCGGGGCGGACCAAATTGGTACGGTCTCTTTGGGCTGTGACAGGATTAAGTGGTATCAGAGCACCAGGAGCAAGTAAAGAGGAGAGTTCCTAGGGATTACCTAGCGAGCCCATAGGTTGGCAAACCCTAAGGGGTGTGTAGGACGTGACGTGAACGTGAACCCGGTGGGCGGGTGGCGGAAATTGATCGATCTGCAGGGTCGGAAGTTAGCATGTCTCTAGCCGTGAATAGAGACGGTCCACAGGTCTGATACTAGTTTCTTGGGCTTCGTTAGTTTGGTTGTGGGTCGGCGGGCCGACGGACACGACGGCTAAGAGTCCAGGAACTGGGAGCACTTGCGAGCTTCCCCGATTTTTGTTGTGGAGTCGTTTAGTTTCGCAAGCGGCTGAGAGCTATCGGATTGAGGGTTAACTAACCGAGTTGTTGCCTTTTCAGGAGCAAATGTCCCCAAGGCGTACGCTGCGTAGGTCCGCCTTCCGGGTACCGCCTTCTGCGGATCCCGAGCAGCCGAGATCGCGAGGACACGTGCAGGAGGCTCGTTTTCGGAGCCAGCTCCCAGGGGAGTTGTGGAGTAGCAAGCGGCCGCGGCTGCGCCGCCTGACGGCGCAGGAGACGCGATCGGCCGCACTTCGGCACGCACGCCGGTAGCGGCCGGAGGGGTAAGGGCAAGCCGGCGGTTCCGCATGGGGCAGTGTCCCCCCGCGACAAGTGCGCCTCGACGGGCTTCGGCGTCGGCGACGCCTTGATACGACGGGCCCGACGAAGGTGGGAGCGGGGAACGTGCGCTGACGGCTCTGATGAAGTTTATGCAAGTTAAGCCACCAATTTTTGGAAGCGGGGAAAAGGTGGAGGCCGTCGGAGTGGGTGGAGTCTTGGATTGACTCCTAATTGGTGAGACCCTCTTCGGATGACCGTATATACCCCGGGGAAGGATAAAGGGTACCCCTCGCCACCCATTTGCCTCGACAAGGCGGCGGAAGGCTGTGGGTGGGAAGCGGGGGTGAAGCTTAGGATCGACCTGCGATCTTCCACCAATGCTTCTGGGGAGAGTTATAAAGAAGGGATATTTGGAAATTTACTTCCCGGACACCGAGAAGCAGACAGTTGAAGGACGGAGGTTTCGCAAACTGAGATAGGGAGATCGTTCGGTGGCGCGGACTACGAGCAGGAGTTCCCCATATCATAAACTGCCGTTTCCGCCGGACGGGGTTAAAGGACGGCCGCGGACGAGCCGGGGGGAGTGGTTTCTTGGCGGAGGACCTCGGGCCCGGTGGATTTATAGGGCGGTGCAACTGTTCCGCTCCGACTTTCGCCGAGGTTTTCAACAAAGCGCTGTGGGCGAGGAGCATGGAGGACGGCCCACGTGCGGGGGAGAACGTGAGGTTGTTGGGCGGATCCCAATATAAGGGGAAGAAGAGGGATCGGGCGCGCGGTTTTCGGTGGACAATCAGAGTTCGGAGGAGGGCCCTTCGAAGCATCCGCGGTCACAGTCGTCGTCTGCTGGGCGCCGTGGGCCGCACAGCGTTGCCCTATCTGTGGAGGACGGGATGGGCCCATCGGCACTGCCAGTGTAGACAACGACAAGCGACTGGCTGCTTTAATTGTGGGACAAGAAGGACACATTTAGCCGTGGATGTCCGGCAAGGGGCCTGTCCACGCCGTCAGTCGCATCGGCTCCTCAGGCCGCACCGCACCTTATCAGGGAGGGGCCCCCTATGTCCCCCCCCCATATCAAAGGGGGGGCAGGACGAGCATTTTTGGCCGCCGCGTATGCGGACCGGCTGACTCGATCAGCCACCGAGCGGACGGGTATTCGGGCCGCTCAGGCCGCTATGCGAGGAGTGCCTGCCTTAGGGCCGGAGGGCCTGATGTTGTGGCAGGTATGGTTCTAATCAATGGAGTTCGCTCCAGAAGCTATTGTTGATACGGGTGCTACGCATGTCATTTATTTAGTAGAGCTTTTGCATGCATGCATGGACATACCCATTAGAAAAGGAGTGGCAAGTGCGCGAGTCGAAGGTCCGGAGTCGTTCATTTAAATACACTACACGGAATGCTCGTTCATGGCCCGGTACGGAGTAGGGGTGACTGGATAATGGGCCCCATTCGGGATGTTGGAACTCACTAAATTGGGAGGCGCTGATTGATGTCATCTTGGGCCATGGACTGGCTCTCAAAGTAATTACGCTACGATCGATTGCAAAGAATAAGTCAATCACCTTTCGGGACCCAGACAGGAAGAGGTCTCGTTTATCGAGCTTGTCAGAGTTCTTCTTCGTCGCAACAGTTATCGGCCGACGAGAGCTTAGGAAGTTTGGTCAGCTTGGCGGTATTTGCGCGCATCTTTGGCGGGACCGTCGTGGAGGTGGACCGGGGCGGCGCCGAAACTAGAAGTTTATCTCGCGTGGTACGGGAAATTTCCGGATGTATTTTCACGCGGAGTTGGGCGAGGGGATGCCGGCCGGATCGGATGATCGGTTCGTTATAGGACTTGATTCCCGGGACGGCGCCAATCTCGAACCCATACGTATGGCGCCGGCAGAGTTAAGGAATTGAGGATCAGTTACAGATGCTTCTCGACAAAGGTGTTATTAGCGAGCGTATCGCCTAGCGGCGTTATGTTCGTGCGAAGAGGATGGCCTCATTCGATCTGCGTGATTATCTGAGAACTTGAACAAGTCATCATAAAGAATAAAGTACCCGTTGCCTCGGAATCGACAACTTTGTTCGACCAATTACAGGGGTCACGAGTTATGAAGATTAAGACCCTATCAATCCGCTTACCATCAGTTTAAAGATCAAGCCGGGGATATTCGGAAGACCGCGTTCGTACGCGGTTTATGGACACTATGAGTACACGGTTATGCCTTTCGCGGCGTCCTAATGCCGGCCGCATTCATGGACCTGTAACCGTGTGTTCAAGGCGGCTGTGAACATTTGTCGTTGGTCTCATTAGAGACATCTTGGTCTATTCGCGGGACGCGGAGGAAGCATCGCGGAGCATTGCGCGGACGGTTGCTTCAAATCCTTCGGGGAGGGGAGAAGCTATTCGCAAAACTGAAGAAATGTGATTTTCTTGGCTCGAGAGAGATCGTTTGCCTTCTTGGGGCATGTGATTTTCCGGGAGGGCGGTGTTCTGACCCGGAGGGAAAGTCGAGCAGTCGAGAACTGGGGCCCGGCCCACGAACGTTACGGAGGTCGAAGGGCTTTGGGTGGGCTTAGCGGCTACTAGCGGAACGGTTTGGTTGCGGAGGGTTTTTCAAAAATGAACTCCAGCTACCGGTTTGGACTCAGGAAGGGCGTCAAGTCATTTGGGAGCGACGACGTGTGACCAAAGCATCTCAACGAATTGAAGAGAAGATTTGACGTCGGGGCTCCAAAGCTCGCCTCACCGGGCAGGGCCGAGGACTTTGTGGGTTTATAGCGTATGCATTCCTATCTGGGCTTGGGGTGTGTTGCTGATGCAAGCGGGGGGAGGGTGATAGGCTTATGCATTCCCGGTCAGCTAAAGCGACCACGGAGAAGAATTACCCCATTCATTGACTTGGACGTTGGGCGGCGGTGATCCTTTGCGCCTGGAAGTTGGTGGAACCACTACCTATACGCTGGACACTGCGAGATCTACACCCGACCACCAAAGTCTGAAAGTATCTATTACCCAGAAGGAGCTAAAACATGCCCGGCAGGGCGGTGGGCTAGAGTTATAGAAGGATATGATGTCGATTATTCTCTACCACCCCCTGCGGCAAAGCCAAAATGTGGGTAGGCGACGCACTTTAGTAGGAAAGTCGGGCGAGAACCTCGCTTTTGATGTTTACCCGGCAAACGCCCTTAGGGTGGAGATGGGACGACTGGACCTCGAAGTGTCGCGCTTCCCGAGGTCCCGGCCTCAGTTGGGATGGCGCTCATTATTCACAACCTTATTGGGAGAGGATCAAGAAAATTGCAACCTGCAGACCGACGTCTCCAGAAAGTGCGGCGTCATTATTTGAGGCAGGGACGGACGGATGGCGATTTTAGCCGTGGGACGCCGGGTTGGGCGCGGCCTTCGGGTTCCGAAACCGGTGGATGTAGTGCCCGAGATGAAAGGGGGCTTCGCGGAGTTGATCTGCAAGAAGCTCACCGTCTCCATACGCAGATCACCCGGGCGCGCGGCACCAAAATGTATCATGATGTTGAGAGCACTTTATTGGTGGCCGGGGATGAAGGCGATATTGGGCGCTTCGTGGCAAAGTGCTTAAACTTTGTCAGCAAGTTTAAAGGCGGATGCGCCGGTTTCCAGCGGGGAAGCTTCAGAGCCTACTATCTCCCGTTTGAAATGGGAGGATATATCTATGGGATTCATCGTTGCTTAACCTCGCTCGACAGGGGCCACGATGCAATCTGGGTGATCGTGGATAGCTTGACCAAATCAGCACACTTTTTGCGATCCACACCACCTCAGGGCGGGAGATAAATTGGCGCAGGGTGTAATCTTAGACGAGGTAGTTGCAGTTTGCATGGGTGCGAGATCGATTGTAGTCGGATAAGAGACCCTAAGTTTACTCGCGTTTTGGAAAAGCCTGAGGAAGCCCTTGGCACACGGGTCGATTTTAGCACTGCTCATATTCATCCCAGACAGACGAGGCCAAACCGAGAGGGACTATTCAGACTCTCGGAGGAGTATGTTGCGAGCGTGTGTCAATCGACCTACAAAGGAGGTTGGTGTCAGGTATTTGCCTATGGGCCGAGTTCGCCTACAACAACAGTTATACGCTAGTGTGGAGATGGCCACCATTCGAAAGCCCTTTAATGGGCGGAAGTGCGCTCTCCCATTTATTGGAGTGATGTTGGCGAACGGCACGGAATTTGTTGCCCCGATGCTGCTGCGGGAGGCGAAGAAAAGGTCCGCCTTGCTGCAAACGTTACTCACGCGCAATCTCGACACAACAGAGCTACGCGGATAGGCGCCGGCGAGATTTAGAGTTTACGGTGGCGACCGTGATTCTTCTTGAAGGTCTCGCCTATGAGGGGGTGTAAAAGCGTTGGAGTTCGGAGAAGTTAGTCCCCGATACATTGCCGTCCCTACGAGAATCTTGAGCGGATTGGACGGTGGTCTTATCGGCTCGCGTTGCGGCCCAATAGCTAGCGGATGTGCATAACGTATTTCACGCTCTCCAATCTTCGCAAGATAATATACCTGATCCGCGGACACGCAATGTTGTATGAGCCGCGAGATTCAGGAGACTTGAGCTACTGGAGGAATTTCCGCTGGCAATTATGCTCGTGAAGTGCGCAAGCTAGGAAATCGCGAACATTCCCTTATGTCTTGAGTCCGTGGAGCAATCATGATGATCGCGAAGCACCTAGGGGGGAGACGGAGTGATCGAGGAAGGAGATGAAGCGACTATTCATCCTCGCCTGTCGAAGGTTAAACGAGGTAAGAATTTTAGAATTGAAATTCCAATTAAGTTTTGGGTATTGAGTTCGTTTCGAGGACGAAACTCTTTTT
This sequence comes from Ananas comosus, assembly GCF_001540865.1. Classification (NCBI taxonomy): domain Eukaryota; kingdom Viridiplantae; phylum Streptophyta; class Magnoliopsida; order Poales; family Bromeliaceae; genus Ananas; species Ananas comosus. The sequence goes on from NW_017891061.1 coordinate 24,044, forward strand.
AAGGTGGGCAAGGATGTAAGAAGTGGAATCCACATCGAAATCCAGGCAAGAAATGATTAGACTTCGGAATTCAGGAATCGACTAATTGATCGAGTGCTGTTAGGCTTCGGAAATCCGAAGGTGATAATAATACATAAAGTGCATTAAGGAAGGGTCCGCGAGAAGTACAAGTGCAAAACTTGCACTGGAGCAAAAATGCTCTCGAGGGGACCGGCCCTGGCAGGGAAGGACCGTTCCATCAGGCTGGGCTGCGGGAGTCTCTTGGATGAGACCGGTCCTGGGTGGTGAGGACCGGTTGCCGAACGTCTGGCCAGCGAAAAATACACGAAATTTGGCTAAGTCCGAAAACTCAGCTTTCTGGAACCGGTCTCGGTCGGACGAAGGGACCGGTCTCCCGGGGACCGGTCTCTCACGTAAGAACGGTTCCGAAGCGCCCGAAATCCCCCCCCCCACTGCATCGATATATGGGCAGCCTTCGGGGACCGGTCTCCCCGATGGCTGGGACCGGTTCCCTCACTGCGAAATGCCAGAGAGGGCTGATTTAAGCATGAAAAGTGTAGGGGTATGAAAATGGCCTTAATAGGGCTTTGGGGACCCTCTCTCTCCTCAGTTGCTCTCTTTCCCTCTCTCTCACCCCTTTCTCTCTCTCTCTAGGAAAGAAAAGAAAGAGAGAAGAGAAGAAGAAAGAGGAAGGGAGCAAGAAGGAAGAAAGGAGAAGCAAAGAGAAGGAGAAGACTAAGAAGAAGAGGAGATCATCTTCTCTTCCTCTCCTCTCAAGCTTGGACTTAGGTTAAGAGGTAAGCTTCCAACCCTTTAATGAGAAATTCTAGGATTTTTGGGTTTTTATGGTTTTAGAATTGTTTCAAATGGAACCTATTTGGGGATAAATAGATGGTTCCGAGCTCAAAAATCGAAAGCTCGCACCATGGATTTCCCTCTGATCGGCCATTCTTAGGGCACGGATTTGGGATTTTGGAAAGTCTAGGGTTTTGATCTATTTTAAAAATGGGTTTTTTTTCATTTAAACCCCAAAATTTTCAGGTCCGGAACGGTTCGGCGAAGCACGGGTTTGCCGTCCGACGAGCGGGTGCGGGTTTATCGCGGAATGGGGTACTCGAGGGCTCGTTTGTGCCCGAGCGAGTTTAAACGCTGCAAGAACCGGCAACGTCGCAGCTTTCTACTATCGCGGATGCGCGGTCACGCCCGGGTACAGCGGAGCATATCCGGCACGTGCACAGACCGCCATACACCTGCAGATATAAGGCGTCTACAAGCCAACAATCGATAGGAGTAAAAACATATTAATAAGCTATCTGATATCAGCCCCCCCCCGAGATAGTAAAAAGTCACCAAAGACTATCAAACAAGAGAACAATAGTATAAAACCAGAATCTCAACAAATATGAAGTATCACAATTATAGTGACTGTCAAAAGTAACATATACATCACGGGTCAACAAAAAAAATAGATACACGGTGTTCTCTCTATACATAGGGACATCACCCTCGGCCGTAGCCCGAGTAACAAGGTGATCGACTAGCACGCCTAGTAATGCTAGCTAGGCACGACTCCCTTGTCACGATTCCCTAGCATCTCCTGCAGATGCCTAGCTCTGTAAAACATACCACATAAGGGGTGAGAACTATTAACAATAGTTCCCAGTGGGTAAGCCGCCAGCCTTCGTGCGAATTACACCACTTAGTCTATGATAGCTACTAAATGAAAATAAAACGCAGTAATTTGCATTGATATAGAAATATGCAGTTGCTAACGGTGACAGGCATGTATTCAACATGTAAACATGATTCTGTGCAGTAATGAATCAAGTCAATAATTAGAAGTATGCATACTACTAGAATATCGGATCTATAAACATAACATAGAAATGTAAGTATATTGTATACACTTACACTGATTACTCATCATTACGGATCACTATCATTTCCCATTTTCATTTTCATTTCACTAGGACCTACTCAAGGTAGTCCAACTTGCCGCGCACGCTAATGGCGTCCGTGGTAGTTATACACTCCCACGGCAATCCACTTCGCATCCCAATCACGCACGGGCGAGGCAAACTGTCGC
>NW_017891062.1:0-26125 GCF_001540865.1 Ananas comosus
ACTATAAACCACATACCCTGCTCCAGCTACTGGTAGGGTCAAGATCGGGGCGGTCGTCAATCGTTGCTTCAACTCTTGGAAGCTTCTCTCGCACGCATCATTCCAAATGAACTTAACACCTTTATGCGTGAGCCTCGTGAGGGGAGTAGATAGCTTAGCAAATCCCTCGACAAATCTCCGGTAGTAACCGGCCAATCCAAGGAAGCTCCGTATCTCCGTGACGCTCGTCGGTCTCGGCCAATCCTTGATTGCTTCAATCTTTTTGGGATCCACGGCTATACCCGATCCTGAGATCAAGTGTCCAAGGAAAGCTACCTCTCGAAGCCAAAATTCATATTTCTTCAACTTGGCATAAAGCTCCTTTTCCCGAAGTACTTGGAGTACAATTCTCAATTGCTCCTCGTGATCTGCATCACTCCGAGAGTAGACCAAAATGTCGTCGATGAACACCATGACGAACCTGTCTAGATAAGGCTTGAAAACACGGTTCATCAGATCCATAAAAGCGGCCGGGGCATTAGTAAGCCCGAACGGCATAACTGTAAACTCATAATGTCCATACCGTGTCCTGAAAGCCGTCTTCGACACATCCTCGGGTTTGATCTTCAACTGGTGGTATCCAGACTGCAAGTCTATCTTGGAATACACACACGATCCCTGAAGCTGATCAAACAAGTCGTCGATCCTCGGCAACGGATACTTGTTCTTGATCGTGACTTTGTTGAGTTCACGATAATCCACACAAAGGCGAAGCGATCCGTCCTTCTTCTTGAAGAACAAAACTGGTGCTCCCCAAGGTAAAACGCTCGGTCGAATGAAGCCTTTGTCCAACAAATCCTGCAGCTGTGCCCTCAGCTCCCTCAGCTCTGCCGGTGCCATCCTATAGGGTGCCTTTGAGATTGGGGTAGTCCTAGGGACGAGATCTACCACAAACTCAATCTCCCTATTAGGAGGCATACCTGGTAGCTCAGCTGGAAACACATCTTGGAACTCCCGCACCACCGGAATATCCTCGATCCTAGGGGTGTCATCCTCGCCCCTCTGCACGACACTAGCCAGGTAGGCTATGCAACCTCTGCTGATCAGCTGCCTAGCTCGGGACGAGCTGATCGTCATCGCAAACAGCGAACTCTGGCATCCACAAAATACCACCTCCGTCTGCCCCGGTTCTCTAAAAGTAACCGTGCGATTCTTGCAATCAATCGTGGCATAATACTTTGTCAACCAATCCATGCCCAAGACCACATCAAAATCCCCCAGCTTGCGCAAAGCTAGCAAATCTATAGGCATGATCCAATCTCCTACCCGAATAGGGCAACTGGGGCTATACATTCTAATATCCAAAATATGGTCGGGTACAACAATATGTCCCGCATGCAACAAAGGAACCAAAGGGATGCCATGCAACTCGGCAAACAGTCGATCTATAAATGAATGCGATGCACCGGTATCGAATAAAGCACGAACTCTAATGCCATCAAGTAAAATGATACCTGCAACCACATCCTCGGCTGCTGCCGCCTCCTCGGTCTGAGCGGCGTACATGCGCCCACTCGGGGCCTGTCGTGATCCCTTGCTCTGGCGCTGGACGGGTGGCCGCCCAGGCTGGTACTGTGCCGATTGAGTCCCCTGGCTGACGGCTGGTAGAGCTGGTGCCGATGCAGTCGATGGTGCTGGTGAAGATCCCCTCGGGCACTCGGTCCGAAAGTGGCCCTCCTGGCCACACTGGAAACACCTCCCTCCCTGCTGCGGGCACTGCGGTGGAATGTGTGGACCACCACAGATCACGCACTGGGGAGGTCGGCGTCGGTCAGAACCTCCTCGGTGAGTCGCCGAGCCACGCCCACGCTGCTGGCTTCTCGAATGCTTCGGTGGCCTCCTAGAGTGCGTCTGGCTCGCACCCTCAGCCGGAGGCCTCTTGGCCTTACCCTTGTCCCTAGCCTCACGCTGCTCCTGGACCTCTGCCGCGCCGCTCTCCACGATGAGTGCGCGATCCACCACCTCCCGGTAGGTTTGGAGGTTAGAGGATTGCACAAACCGGAAGATCGACGGTCGCAACCCTGGCTCGAAGATACGGGCCTTGTCCTCATCGTCCCGCACGACGAAAGGCACGCAATGCAGAAGCCGAGAAAACTCCCTCTCGTACTCGGCTACGGTCCTATCACCCTGGCGCAAGCTGCGCAAATCCTGCTCCATCTTTCTCTTGACGCTGGTCGGGAAGTAGTGCGCCAGAAGAAGCTCCTTGAACCTCGTCCATGTGATAGATGCCAAGTCAGTGCTGGGGTGCTCCTGAAAATCCAACCACCAGCGGTAGGCCTCGCCGTCCAAGTGGTGAGTGGCGAGCCAAACTCTGTCCCTCTCCTCCACGAAGGTGTCGCGGAAGAGCTTCTCCATATGCATCAACCACTTTTCCACGATCCAGTGGTCGACTTTCTCGCCGTCGAAGACTCGGGGGCTGCACCTCCTGAACTCATTGAGGCGCTCCATCAGTCTGTCTCGTTCCGCCCCCTCCACCAAGGTAGGGAAAGCTGCTCCAACCGGGGGCCTCTGCACAGGCGGTGCTACCGAAACCTCCTCCTGGGGTACGGCCGCAGGCGCCGCACGCGAAGAACTAGGCGCGGGGGACGGCGCTCTCGGTGCAACGTCCACAACTGGTGCTGGCGGTGTAGGGCCCTGCGTCTCCCTCGAAGCTGCTGCCTGCTGCAGAAGTAGATCCTCCAGGCGCTTCATCCGCGCCTCCTGTCGGCGCGCCGCCTCGGTCTGTTGTCGGGCCGCCTCTGCCTGCTGAGTAACTAAATCAGTGAGGGCCGCAAGCTGGCCCCTCAACTCACGGACCTCGCTGGATCCGGAGGTAGCGGAGGTCTCAACCTCCTCGAAGTTTGCCGCATTATCCGCCCCGGCAGATTGGGAGCGAGTAATCGGCATTGTCACTACAAAAACATAAAAGCGCAAGTTAGTAAAACCCACGCTATCGCATCCCCGCTCAATAAGCAATACCCCAAATCATGCGAAAGTAAGGAAGTGTTCTTCACTACAACTCCCGATGTTACGTTGTCGGCCGCCAACGTAACCCTCCGCGAAGTTAGAAGCCAAAACACTCCAATCAACTCTAACCTTCTAGAGTTATCATAATACCCAATCGTGATACTTTCGCTCACAAGTCGAATAGACCTCGTCTCTCACGAGCCTATTTCCTATAGTCCAACCGGCCTAAGGTTTGCTAGGTCCCCTAAGACTCAACCCTAGGCTCTAATACCAAATTAATCTGTCACGCCCCGGGACCCAGCGGAAGCCCGCCCGGCACGTGCCCAGACCCGCCATACGTCTAAAACATATAAGGCATCTACTAACACAATAATAAAAGCGATAACAAAAGACATCTAGGAGTATCAGAGCATAGTAAGTGTCTAAATGCTACAGCAAGGGATAAGGATAAAACAGTGAGTTCACTAAATAAGACATAAAGTAAATACAATAGAAAATCCCAAATACAAGTACTAAAAGTAGGTACATAGGTGGTCTCTATACATAGATACAAAATCTCTCACTCTCCCAACTACAAAAGAAAGTGTAAACCACCTAGGCAAAGAACTGCTCCTCGCTAGCTAGCTAGGCGATCCCCTTGCCGCGATCACGTGCCTCCGCCGGTGCCGAAGGCTCTGAAAAGTAAACCATAAACAGGGGCGTGAGAACTATTAAAAATAGTTCCCAGTGGGCAATTACTGACTTCAGTGAATACACCACGAGGCCCAAAGCTACAAAAAGAGGTCAGTGACTAACAATGTAGTAAGGCGACAGATAAGTAAAATGTAACTCACTATAACATAGAATTTCTACTTAGTATAGTTTGCACAAGTAATGAAGCACGATATCATGAATGTACATGGATGTGTATGACATGCATCAGCATAGAAATGCAACCAATCCGATGTCCTCAATGCAGAAATAGTAAAGATGCCATTGTTTACTATTCTAGTCCAAGTCTACTTTAATAGTTTTAAAGTTCACATAGTACGTTCTGTCACTAAGTCCCAATCATATAAGACCCACCCGAAGGCTGTCTGGCCTGCGCCGTGCCTAATGGCCCCGTGGTAGTCAACATCCCCACTCTAGGAATGAGCCTCCCCCACGGCAATCCACTTCGGCGCCCAATCCCGCACGGGCGAGCATATGTCGCGATGGCTATCTCCGGAGTGCCGGCTTGTAGGGAGCGACCCTCACAAGCATGTGCGAATGAGCACAAATGGCAAGCAAGTAATGATCTGTCTCAAGTACCAAGTCCTCATGTCTAAAAACATGGAATATGTCGAGTATCACAATGGCCTATCTCTATGTCGTCATGTCTCTAACATGGAATATAGCAGATATGTAATGGCCTATCAATATGTCTCTATGTTGCAGTTTAAATGTTTACTAATTCCAAGTGCCTCTTGATGACACTTTTTGCTACTAAGTTCAAACATAGTATAATGTTTCCCATACATGAACATGAGCTAAATTAGCATACTAGACGAGAATCCCATTCGTCCACATGAACCCACCCCACATGCATGACAATAACCATGATTACTCTACCATATAGAGTGAGATTTAACTTACACATAGGGCATGCATTTTAGGGGTTCTAAAATTCACATAAATTTCAATTAGCATAGGAATGCATTTAAAAAATAATTTACGAATAGTTTAGAATGCATAGGGGCCACTTCGCCCCATTTCCATGAAGTCAAACCCACCGATGACGACGAAACTCCTCGTTCGCTCCAACGAGGGTGTCCCCTAGTCTCCTAATATCCTAGAGGTATAGAAACATGTGTCAAACAAGGCTCACAAACAAAGCTAAGCTCAAACATTAAGCTTCTCTAGCTAGGTTGGAGAAAACTCACCGAAAGCAAAAGAATCTCTCTCGATCTCGAAAAGGGAGTTAGATTCCTTCAAATCCAACCTAAATCAAAGTTCTAAACCAATCAATTTGGTTCTAGAAGCTACAAATCAAAAATCCCCATTTTTAGCCCTAAAACTCAAAATCTAGGGTTTCATCTAGTAGAAGATATTAAAACTTGATCCAAAAGGGAGATTTAGCTTACTAACCTCACAAGATGCCCAAAACCAAGCTCCAAGCCAAGTGGAGTTGAAGTTTGATCCTCCAACAAGCTCCAACCAAGATCTCAACCTTCTCCAATGGTGGAAATCCCAAAAAAGGCAAGAAGGAGAAGAAGAGAGAGATCAAAACCACTAAAAACCCACCAAAAAGGAGATCAAACCAAGAGGGGAAGACTCACCTTGCTCTCCTCTGGTTAGGGCTCAAAAAGAGCAGCAAAGGGGCTGGGGTAACTTATAAAGAGTATTGCAACAATTGCAAAAAGACCCCTCCACGAAATTTGCCTAGAGGCATTGTGTACCGGTACACGGGAAAGTGTACCGGTACACTTCCTGCGAAACAGCCCAACCCGAGCCTCGGTTTGGCGGAAAATCTATTGTGTACCGGTACAACCATCAAGGCGTACCGGTACAAATTCTGTACCGGTACGACCATCAAGGCTGTACCGGTACACAGCCTGGCTGAGGCTAATCCGAGAGTACTCCAACAATCCACCCTTTTGGGATTTTGGTACGGGTTTAAACCCTCGATTCTCGGGATGCGAGCCATAGGTCGGAACACTATCTACGACCCTTCAGAAAGTCTGGAATAGCTCGGCACACAGATCAAACACTCGAACCTCGCGATTTGCACAGGTCCAGTGTGTTACACGGTCATTCATTCAAATTCCGGTTATGGTCTCGGCCTGGCTTGCTGTTGCCAGTGTGGCCGATATCCAGGGAACCTTTGCTTGGAGCCGAATGGTCTGTCCTGGTAGTCCCATCGGCCATGACGTTCTCCACGCCTGTTGTTGTAGTAATCATGCAGAATCTTCTGCATCAGCATATCTTTCTTGCGTTGAACCGAATCTACTTTCGGTTCAGTGTCATTAGAGGCTGCATCCGAGCCTTCTTCTTCTTGGTCTTCACCATCAGGAATGTCATCCCAATCTTTGGGGAACGCCATCAACTCATTCCATTCGTTCCCCATTTTCTTGGCATTCACGATTGCTTCCCAGTCTTTCTTCGTCATTTCGGCCTTGCACCTGATGCAAAGCCGAAGATGTTTCTTGGCATGGGCCACCTTGTCAGCGGTCTCCTTGTCCAAAACTTCTTTTCCTTTAATATTCACCATATTGACCTGAAATGGAAATGAACTTTTGTTAATTATTTTATTTTCGTTTTCCTGGTCGGCCAATATGAGCCGACCCTCTTCTATTTCTTCTTGGATCTGTCTTTTCGTAGTCGCCCTTCCTTTCCCTTTCATGTTCACGGCGTTGACCTGTGATGGAAAAGGATTCTTATCAATTTTCATATCTCTATTTTCTTGGTCGGCAAAGATCAGCCGACCCTCATTTATCTCTTTTTGAATTTGCCTCTTAAAGGCAGTACATTCGCTAGTTTTATGGCTCCATGAATGGTGCCATTTGCAGTATCTTCTGCGTTTCAGTTCTTCTACAGGAGGTATAGTTTGACCTTCCTGTAGTTTAATTCGTCCATCCTTTAACAACCGATCGAAAATCAGATCGGTCTTTGCTATGTCAAATGAATAACTAAATGCTGATATTTGTGATTTTGCTTCTCTTGACTTTGCAGGTTTTAGCAAAGCACATTTGCACGGCTGACTGTTTCTTACTATCTTGGCAGCGCAGATTTCGGCCTCATCAGCCGAATCTTCTGCCTCTTCAGATGAATTCGACTCTTCATGAGCTGAGGACTCTTCAAAGAAAGAAATATTTTTCTCTTTCCTTTTATTCCAATCCTTGTTTCGGCTCCATCTAGGCCGATCTTCATTATTCCTTTTTCGAAATTGCTCGTATTCAGCAACTCTAACTCACAAATCAAAAAGATTTGGAAAGAACTTATCATCAAAATGATCTTTAATCTTAAAATGCATGCCGTTAAATGCCATTTTGGCAAATTCTGATTCCGGCATCCTTATAAAACATTGGCTTCGAGCCGTCTTGAATCGGTTTAAATATTCATCAACCGATTCTCCTGTTTTTTGTTTGAATTGAGCCAAATCTGCAACCGACAATTCCGGCTCGGTTCTATAGAATTGCTCATGAAATTTACCCTCTAATTCATTCCAGTCTCGGACAGAATTAGCAGGTAGACTTGTATACCAAGTGAAGGCTGTCTTGGTCAGTGAAGTATTGAATAACCTTAATTTTAGAAAAGGATCTGCCGCTGCTTCGCGGCATTGGACTGTAAATCGAGCGACGTGTTCGACCGTATTTTCGGTCTCATCGCCGAAAAATTTGTCAAATTTCGGTATCTTTCAATTTGCCGGATATGGGTGTTCTACATCTATATTTGTAGGATATGGAGATCTAAATACAGGCCGCATTGCCGGCCTTGTGCCTACTCCGAAAGTGTTTCGGATGGCCTCCTCTATTTGCGCATATATCTCATTGTTAATTCCTTGGAAAGGAACTTGCGCTGGTACCGGGTTCGGTGGTTGTTGTGCACCGAGATTTTGTGCTAAGGGATTAATCCCTTGTACATTCAAAGCCTGCCCCTTAGCCCCTACATTTTGGGGCTGGTAGGCTGCAACTGGAGGGGGTGAAGGTAACCCCCAAGCTACTTCCGGCTGCTGACCGGTGTTACCAACAACCGGTCTATAAGCCGCTTGATACTGTGCCCCCTGGTATTGGGGCTGACCAACCACCGGTGTTACTGGATTCTGTAACACCAGCGCTATTACAGGCGCTTGTAGGCCTGCTATCGGCTATTCATTCCAAGCTAACAATTGCCCTATTCGGGCTATGTTCTCGTTAGAGGCCGTGATTGCGGCCAAAACGGCATCCAGCTGTGCGGTACTTGCGTGACTATTTTGGTCCAAAATTTGTAGGACCCGAGTCATTTGGCCAAGCGCTTGGATCAAACTAGGCTCCTGTTGACCATATTGACCACTGGTCTCACCCTCAACAGGTAAAACTGCTTGGTGCTCTACATTATTATCCGAATTACTGGGCTGTTCACTCCCAGAATTTCTGGGAATAGCCCTATTACGGAGATTCATGGCATTATCATCAGCCATGCTTTATATAAAATGCAAATTTACCTTACAAGATGAGTCCCACCGGGCGTGCCAAAAAATTGTTGGCGTCGAAACTCCTCGACCCTTGACCCGGTCAAGAATTCTCCTCGGGAAGAACGTCGGGGTGCGAGACGACTGCGAATTATGACCCTCGAAGTATGCGCCCACAAAGGATTAAGCGATTCGGCCGATGAGGGATCGAATCAGCCGGGTTCGAAAACCTCCACAGTAAATTCGCTTCGGCGGGATAAGCCGAATGAAGAGGGGAAGTCCAGAATTCGACTGGAAGATGAGCCGAATGGCTAAACAACTCGAGATCTGATCGGCGAGAAGAGCCGAAAATGACTTTCTATTTAACAGACGTACAAGAACAAGGGAGTGATGCCCGTAGGGTAGACAGACTCTGTCACGCCCTGGGACTGATACTAATTTAGGCCGGCCCGAGCACGTCAAACAGACGCCGAACGGACAGAGTTTCCCCTGTCCGCCCAAGGCTCATCACATGTACATTTTCAAACGAGAAGTGCACTAACGGAAACATACAAATACGGCTTACATGAGGGTAAGTAATAGCCACGAGTGAAAGAAAGGAAACTAAACATTCACTTGTACTATGATTCAGTTTAGATCATATACATGAAATCCAACTTGTACATTTTCAAATTCCTTATATTTCATTACATCATTTCTTTCTTACATCACATTTACCTCAAAAGAAAGCTTTACGTTCTTTTCTTTACATCATTTATCATCAAGTACAAAAGATGATCATAGGGTATTTTACTACAAAACGTGAACCGACTTCTGGTGGCCTCGGACTAAGGCGCGATACCTTTACCTCGGTCGCTCGCCGGCTCGCTCGGTCCCGGCTCTGTAGAATAGCGGGGTGAGAACTACAACAAAGTTCCCAGTGGGTTCGGCCTCAACATCACCGACTTTCCCACTAGGACTAACTCAGGCATAATAGAAAGGATAAGCTGAATATAGTAACCAATCTATATTATGATGCTAATATGCCTGAACAAAAGCAGGAAATATGCTCAACATTAACATATGCAAATTATGCAAGTTCTTTGGTTCCTTGCACTTTACACTTTATCTTTGTTCTTTGTTCTTTGTTCTTTACTCTTTGTTCTTTAATCTCAAGGCTAACCCAGGGGTTTCGCCACGTTAACTTGCATCACATTAAGTCCATCATCGTGGGCCCTTAGCTTCCTCCCGCTAGGACCGTCCTTCGGGTTTACTCCAACCCGTGATGCAAAAACTCCGGAGCACATCGCCCGAGGGGGAGCGACCGCCCTCGAGCACGGAAATCATAGCAAGTATGATCGAATCCTTAACTCAAAGGATTATATGTTCAATCTTGACTTTACACTAACTCTAGTGTTCTTTACATCACTTTATGTTGCTACTCTAGCAATCTTTGTTCTTTACCATTCATTACTCTTGCTAACTCTAGCAATCATATTCTTTACATTTCTTTACTTTTGGATATCTTTAGCATTCTTATTCTTTACACCCCACTTTGTTTTCACTTTAGTCGTTAGCATTACTCTTCACATCACTTGATTCTTTGCCTCACACTATCTCTAGTGTCACTTTACTTTACATTACCAAATGCCACTCGATCTATGTCTCATAGTGTCACTCTGTTCTTTCGCCTCACTTTGGTACTCACATTTTCTCTCTTGCATACATATATAGGGTTTTGACATTCATAGGGTTCTCAACCATCACATTATGCAAGTTGTACTCAAAATCATGCACATCACATTTTTTTATCATTACTTTACCCTAAATGCATGCAACAATGTATATACATATGCTCAATTGAATGACACATTAGGCATAGAGGGAAGTTCAACGAGTTTGAAAAGCACTACCCACCTCGTAGGCTTTCAAGGGTGCTCCGATGATTTTCTTGGAATTTTTAGGCTTCTCGTTCTTTACCTGCGGCAAAACGAAGCCAACTTAGGCCATTTTGCCCATAACTTTTTATAGACTTTTTGTAATGCTAATCCGAGCGCACCAACGCGTCGGAAATATCCCCAATTAGGTTTCTAGAGGGTCAATTTTACTTAGAAATCCCCATGAGCAAAAGCCCCAATTTGGGTGCCCTAGCTCCATTGCATACATCAAACCTAGGGTTTGATCTCATCGGGAAGCAAAAGTAGCTTCATTCTACTCTAAAGAGTCCATCTAAACCATCTTTAATTCAATCCAAACCCTAGTTTGGATTCTACCATGAGAGGGGTCAAGCTCACCTTCAAGCTTCACCCAACACACTCATGCCTTGGTCTTGATCTCAAAAGAAGCAAAAAGAAAGCTTCAAAGACTCTAAACATTCTATAAAAACCATTATTAACTCAACCCAAACCCTAATTTGGGATCTACCACATTTAGGGTTCAAAGCTTACCTTGTAAGCTCTCTTTTTCCAAGCTAGAGATAAGGGAGAGGGAGTTTCTTCACTCATTCTTCTTCTTCTCCACTTTCTTCTTCTTCTTTTCCTTCTTTTTCCTTCTCTTCTTCTTCTCCTTCTTTGTCTTCTAGAGAGAGAAAGAGAGATGAGAGTATGAGAGGGTGAGAAATGAGAGAAAATTTTCATTTACCTCCCTTACATAGCTCAATGGGTTGCCACATTGCTATTAAATCCCTCAACTTTTACTTTATTACACTGCCTGGACTGGGCAGATTTCAGGTTCGGGGACCGGTCTCCCCGACTAGGGACCGGTTCCCGAAGGTCCTCCCAGCGCAGCCAGAGCTGCTGCGCGCAATGCGACCGGTCTCTCTCTGCGGGGACCGGTCTCTGGGGGACCGATCTCTCAGGCAGGGACCGGTTCCCGAGAGCTGGCCCTCAGGGACTTAGCCGATTTTTGGCTTTTCTCATTTCTTGCGCGTTCGGGGACCGGTCTCTCCCACCAGGGACCGGTCCCCGAGAGCTCAAAAACTACAGTTTGTAGATTTTTGATTCTCTAGCTCTCGAAAACCTTCTACAATGCACTTTTACTCATTTTAACACCTTCGAACTTTCCGAAGTGTACCGTCCTCGCACTTTGGTCAATTTGACTAAAGTTCGACATTTATTTTTCGAATTTTCGGTATATTACAGACTCCAAGTAAAAGATCAGGGGAGTGATGCCCGTAGGGCAGACAGACTCCAAGTATGCTTAAGTTACGCGAGCTACTCCTACGAAAAGCAGTAAATGCAGGAAAGAAAGATGCAGGAAAATAAAGGTGGTCTCTTGTGCGCAGGGGCGAAGACCCCTTCTTTCAGGGCATCGCATGCCTATTTATAGAACCGCCCTTGCGTTAGTTATTGCTTTTGCACGATCAGCCACTATCTCCTGATTCGTAGGACCACCTTCGGCCGATCGGAACCGCTCGTAACTGCTTGCGGTTGCTATAACTCCTCGGTCCAGTGCGGCTCGTGTGCGTCCGGTGTACTCTAAGTCTTCGTTTTAGCCGTCTTACGGACATGGACCCGGCGTGCTAGCTGTTCGCGCCTAACTGGCTCAACAGGTTCAATAATATATTGTTCATTAAAACATGTAGTTTTATCCAGAAGCTGCCAAATTTAAGTTACAAGGAATCGAACCTGATCATGAAGAGAAATTAGACCGGATGTTTTTGAATACTGTAGCAATGGGAGATGATGCATGGGCACCATCATCAGGAGTTATTCCTAATAATCCAGTGGATACATTGAAGGATAAGACAATATCAGAGGTTGTGGGAGTTGATGATTCTGATGAGGAACCTTACATGCCAACAGCATTAGATGACACATTAGGTGATGCATAATTTCATAGTAATGAGCCAACAAGAGAGCCCACTATACTTCGAAGGTCTAAGAGAGTAGTTGATGCATCAGCCTCAAATGTTTCAAGAAAAAAGCAAACAAAGGCAGTGGGAGCTGCTAAACTGTCAACTCAGATCGATCGTTTATGAATGTGATTGAAAGTAGGAACTCAATGTTGAAAGAAAAATCAGTATCGGAATATACAATCACCGAGGCAATTCGTCTTTTGGACACCATTCAAGAGATTCCTAGAAATAGCTGTCACGCCCCGCCTCGAAACTACTACCAATTTGGCACGATTCGGGAGCGCCTAGCGAACCGCCGAACGGACAGCACCTCTCCTGTCTGCCCAAGGCTCAACCACAGGAATGTGTACAAGAATTTACCCAGAAAATTTAAATTCTAAACATACACATTCAACGGGGCACCAGCAGTGCCAACAACTAAGAGCAAGTAATCCATGAGTAAAAATAAGTGAAATAAAGAGAGTACTTTACTAGCTATTGTAATAGTTTTGCATCTTTTTACATATACATCTTTTCCTCAAAATGAATACATATGTTCATTCAAACTACATAGCTCTCCAAATCCTCACCTACATGAATCTCTCTCAATATATAGGTGTGCTAATGCAAAAAGGAAAGCTACTATACTACCACGGTCTCACTGATTGGGCGCGATGCCCTTGCCGCAGTCCTCGCTCGGTAGACCTGTATCTACCACTGGAAATAGAGTGGGGTGAGAACTATTTTTCATAGTTCCTAGTGGGCTCGGCCGCCGACTCCGCCGGTCTCCCCACTAGGTCCAAGTGGGCACAAGTAACAACAGATAGATAGATAGATAGATAGATATCTGAAAGCTGTAAAGGCATAAAGGAAAACTATGCTACTATGCCCATAATCATGTATAATGAATGCATGCTTCACATAGTAAAGGTTTACTATCATGCTAACAAATTCGATCCATGTTCGAAAGATAATGTTCCATGACATTGTTAACCATTCATTTACCCAATCAGTGGCGAAGCCCTTGGGCTCACCTACAACTCACATTTCCATCCCGTATTGGGCAAAGGAGCTCGATGTGCCCCCATACCCGGGATAGTCTGCGGACCTCCATGTGGTCCTTATCGCCCGTCACTCCGGAGTACTCGACGACCAATCTTCTCCATGTGAGGATATGGATGGCTATACCACCCCAAATGACAGACTGTGAGCTAGATCTATCCTCTCCAAGTGAGGATACCCTACGAACTAGGGTCAACATCTCATCAAAACTCGTCTATGTCCTCTCCATGTGAGGATACCCCACGAGCTAGGGCCAACAACACTCGAAAGTCATTGATTCCGACCATCATGCAATCGCACTTAGCTTTACTAAATTCATTGTTCACAAGGCATTTTCTAAGGGATTCCATCTATCCCTAGGTTTATAAACCTCTAGTGTCAAGTACACTACATTAATGTCACTCGATTGTTCCTTAGACATTTAGATGCCACTCTTTAAGTCACTAGATAACCGTTAAGTTCACCTCTTTTCTTTAGCACTATAGGATCAACTGTCCCGACCCAATCCTCACCTATCCTATTCACCTAGCATTCCATGCACACTAGGTTACCATTTAGAAAGCATAAGGAGAAGGTTAGACATGCAATCTTACAATGTAGCATGCAAGAGATGAAATCATATGTTATTCTAAGACATAGAAAAGAGTCCGGTTGCTTCGGGATGACACCCCCCACCTTTTGTAGTCGATAATCGTTGTGGAGGTCCTAGAAGTGTTCCTCGGCACTTCAAACCACGTGTTCCCCGCCTCTTGGGGAGAAACGAAGCTAGGTCGGCCCCACTTTGCCGATAGCTCTACACCCGCTCGACGAATTGTAATTCCGACTCCGCCAACGCGTTTGGACACCTATCAATTAGGTTTACAAGGCCTCAAATGAGATCAATCTCATCTATTTCCAAAAATCCTATTTTGGGTGCCCTAGGGTTAGCATCATGCCATTTGCACCATGAAATCCTAGCCTCTAGCTCTAATCCACCAACAATAGTGCTAGAAGTCCATTTGACCTCATCTCAAAGCTCAAAATCCAAAAACCCTAAGTTCTACAAGCTAGGGTTTGTAGCTTACCTCTTGAGCTACACCAACTGTAACATGCCACATCCCTCGTAAATTGTGCCGAGTTCCGTCGAAATGAGCGGAACGCGAAGTGGAACGAGTGGGTATAGGCCCTAAGTGCATTGGAGCCTATATATGGTGCAAAGGGACTCGAGAGAGTGAGATTTCAAAATCTGGCTAAGTCCCAGATTTTGTGCTTTCGGGGACCGGTCCCTGAAGGAGAGATCGGTCCCCGTATGCGTAGCCTGCCAGGAAATCCTGAGGCATCCGGTCCCTGGTGGTGAGACCGGTCCTCGGGAGATCGGTCCCTGAAGGAGAGACCGGTCCCCAGTCGCGCAGTAGCCGAAAAAGCCAGAAAATCGGCTAAGTCCTGGAAACCCAACGTTCGGGAACCGGTCCCTGGTCGGGGAGACCGGTCCCCGAAGGCGAAAAATACCCAGTCTGGGCAGATCAAGGGGAAACAAGTGGAGGGGCTTAAATGCAATTGTCACAACACTATATATGGCCCAACCCCTCTCTCCCACAGCCATTTCTCTCATCCTCTCTCATTTTCTCTCTTTCTCTCTCTAGAACCTCTCTAGAGCTTGGAGAAGAAGAAGAAGAAGAACTTGGAGAAGAAGGTGAATTTGGTGCTTTGGAGGTTTTAGGAGCTCTCCAACAAGAAGAATCTTGATAGAGCTTGGACTAGAGGTAAGTTTTGTGAGGTTTTCATCTAGGGTTTGGGTTTGGGTTTGGGGAATTGGAGCTTTGTGCTCCCTAGGAGCTTTAGAGGCTCTTTTGAGCCATGAATGCCATGGTATCCATGAGAGCTCAAGGTGCTCTCATGGTGAACCCTTGGAAGTTGTGTTAGGAGCCCTAGGGTTGGTTCCAAAGGTCTAGAAACCTTACTAGAGTGCTTCTTAGATGATCCTAAGCTATTGTTTGCCTAGGGTTGAGATCGATTCATGGGGAAATCCTAAATGACATTGTTAGGGCTTGAAAATTGGGGCTTTTGCCCTAAGATTTTTCGGGGACAAATTGACCCCGTAGGAACCTAATTGGGGGTCAAATAAACACGTTGGACAACTCCGTTTGACGTTACGAAAATGTTTAAGAATAGTTCATGTGTACAAGGGCCTAATTTGGCACCATTTTGGATTGTAGGACGCGGATCGTCGTTCGTAAGGTTCGGGAGACTATCGCGCTCATTTTCTATTGCCTCACAAGGTAAGGGGTACACGCCGGAATCGTTGGATTCTCTTCTATGTCTATTTCTCTATTTCTTGAGCATATGGTTGTTTATTCCTTCATGCATATTAGGGTTAATGCACATGTGAACTTTGGTTGTTTTCATCATATTTATCTCAAGGGTATTTGGAAATAGAAAGAAATGGAACCATGATGGACATGTGTTATTGAACCCTAGGAATTGCATGATAGTGGGACTTGGACATAGCATAAGTAAATAAATGGTGACAATGACATCAGAGAGATAGATTGACTTGAACAAATGGATGTTAAACATAGATTTAACTATAGTGGCCTTGTGACGAGATCGACTAAAAAGTGACATGAGAACATAGGTAGAAAACCTATCATAAAAGTGGTAATATGACATGTGGCTAAATATCCTCAACTTGGGAATTTGATCGACACTCATAATAAGTCTTGGCTTGAGGGAGGTCTGTCCTCCTCAAGCGGTGTATTTCCGAATATCGACACCACAGGGAGCGAGGTCCCTGAAGACGGTCCCTCGGGTCAGTAGTGCTTAGAGCCTCCCCGGTAAAGAAAGGGATTTTGGGTTATGAGTTATTGGGGTTAACAAGGTTAACTGGTAAGATTGGATAAGAGCTAGAGCTTAATTATGATTTGAGCATGCATGCATATTTCATTATTGCATCGAGTATATGTATCCACTGATATTTTTCTGCAGGCATGGTATTAGATGCATTAGTAATGGTTACTTTTCTTTCCTTGAAATACTTATGCCTGGATAGACCTAGTGAGTGAGTCGGCGAGGTCGGATGCCGAGCCCACTGGGAACTTCATTGTAGTTCTCACACCACTAACCCTACAGGTCCTAGCACGAGCGGGGTGACGGAGGACCGAGGCAAGGGTATAGCGCCGTAGGTAGCGGCCACCGGGACATTATACATCTTGTAGCCATTTCCCTTTTGGTATACATGCATCAACTTTATTTTGTTGATTTAGAGATGTAAAGTTGTAAAAGATCATGTAATTTGGTGAGTGGCTAAATGTAAAAAGATATGATGGATGAACGGAATGTAATAGTTTTATTTACTTGTATTTGGTTTAAATTTAATCAAATATCATATATGTTGTATATTTAGCTTAGAGCTTTCGCTTCCGTTGTTGCTTGCCCTCGCGCAAGCCTTGTATTATATATACAAATCTCTTGTTGATTGCTTATCTATACATGTCGTTTGAGCTTTGGGCGAACAGGGGAGGCTCTGTCCGTTCGGCGTCTGTTGACGTAACCCGGACCCGACCAAATTGGCGGGGATTGGGGCGTGACAGATATAATGGTATTAGAGCGAAGTGGAAAGCAAAAGTCTAGGAATGACCTAGAAACCATAGGTTTGGAGACCATAAGGACCTAGGAAAACGTTTAATATGAACTTGGTTTATGCGAAAGCGAGTGATTGGGTTAATGGTAACACCTCTCTAGAAGAAAGTAGAGATGGACTAGAAGGCTTAATTGTTGTCTACTTAAGGGACTTTGTGGGGCGGCCGACCACATGACACCAAGAGTGGAAACGATTGTGCTTGTTGCTTTCGCTTAATTGGGTAGTTATTTGGAGCGTGTAAGAGTCACGTGCTTCGAGTACTAATGTGTGTGTTTGCATTGCGTTTCAGGACGCGATGGCACTACCAAGGAGAGTTACGAGGTTCACACCGGCGGAGCTTCGGGAGGAGCCCGGGCAGTTGGGGTCGGACGAGGTGCGCGAGTTGCGAGCCCAAGTAGCGGCCTTGGCTGGGGCTATGCGTCTTCAAGGGGAGCAGATTGGACAGCTCCACGAGATGATGGCGCAACAGGCAGCGGCGGTATCAGTGCCAAGGGATCCACCCCTACCGGCTGCTCCTGTGGCACCACCTCCTGCGATGGCGGCGACACCAATGACGGCTATTCCTCCGACGGCATCGGGTTCATCGGCTCCTATTTTCGATGTACTTGAGGCCGAACAGGAGCGCACGTTGGCGGCGCTGACGGCATTTAAGCAATTTAGCCCTCCGACCTTCAACGGTGACGTGAAGGACCCGTGGACGACGGAGAATTGGTTAGCCGCGATGGAGGCCTTGTTCGAGGATATCTATACCCTCGAGAAGGATAAGGTTCATCTTGCGGCTGATTGTTTCGATGGGTCGGCTCGGTTGTGGTGGACCCAGGCCAAGAGAAATCGCTCGCTAGGGCACCCTTTTCTCACTTAGGAAGCGTTTCGGGAGATGCTGCTTATGGAGTATTTTTCCAAGAGTGACAAAAGAAAAATCAAGGAGGATTTTTGGAAGTTAAGGCAAGAAAGCCGATCAGTGCGGGAGTACAAGAGGGAGTTCACGCAGATGATTAACTGCTTGCCGGACTTGGTTCACGGTGATAGGGACCGAGCGGAGGTATTTGAGCGCGAGTTGCGACCCGAGATTTTCAAGGTTATTCATGCATTTCGCTTGAAGACCTATGAGGAAGTGCTTGATCGCGCGCTTTGGGTGGAGCGCGGGAATGCCATCGCGCGTGATGAGCGCGAGACTTTTGAGAAAGACAGGGAAAGGGAGAAGACCAAGAAGCGACCGGCTGGTGGATCTGCGGGGCAATCGAGTTCTAAGCGACCCCCGCGACCTCCATGATCACAGTGGCGGGGAAGTAGGAGTCAGACCCAGAGCCGTGTCGCCTATCCGTGTGTGATCTGCGGTGAAGACCACCGGGTTACCTCTTGTCCACAGCGAGAGGGGCGATGCTATCAGTGTGGCCAGGCGGGCCACATTGGCCGAGAGTGCCCGGGCGGCGCATCCCCAGCCCCGTCGTCAGCTTAGTTCAATACACTCAGCGACAGTTGGCGGGACTGCCACCTGCGACATCTGTTGGACGGTCGTCGGTGCCTCGTCAGCTGGAGGCTTCTCGAGCACCTAGTGGGCGGGTTTTTGCCACTCAGGTGGAGGAGCCACCAATCGTTGTTCCCGACGACGTCGTGACAGGTATTATTCTGATCAGAGGCACTAGAGCTAGAGCCATATTTGATACGGGTGCATCTCATTCATTCATATTAGCATCATTTGCACAAGCTCATAACATAGAGATCACTCATAGTGAGGAGTATTGGTCGGTGAATACTCCCGAGCACTCGTTCGACGTTCACGACGAGTGCTTGGACTGCCCAGTGCAGATAGGTGATTGGATTGTGCCGATTGACCTTCTAGTACTAAAAGAAATGTGGGGATTCGAGGTAATCTTGGGGATCAATTGGCTCTCCAAGTACTACGCGGTTATAGATTGCGAAAGAAGGGTGATCACGTTCCGTGAACCCAACCAGGAGGAGTTTGTCTATCGGGCGTGCAAAGGCAAACGCTTCGGAGCCACTGTATCGACGGTAAGGGCAAAAAGGATGATCAAGGGTGGTTGTAAGGCCTACTTTGCGACCATCATGGACCCTCGAGAGGAATACCCGGAACTAGAAAGTATCGAGTTGTGCGGGAGTATCCGGATGTATTTCCAGCGGAGTTACCGGGATTGCCCCCGGATCGGGAAGTCGAGTTTGTCATTGACTTGATTTCCGGGGTGGCGCCAATTTTGAAGGCTCCGTATAGAATGGCACCGGTGGAGCTAAAAGAGTTGAAAGCTCAATTACAAGATTTGCTCGATAAAGGCTTCGTGCGGCCGAGCGTGTCCCCGTGGGGAGCTCCGGTGCTGTTTGTAAAGAAGAAAGACGGCACACTCCGGCTCTGCGTCGATTATCGCGAATTGAATAGAGTGACGATTAAGAACAAATACCCATTGCTAAGAATTGATGACCTGTTCGATCAGTTGCAAGGGTCAAGGGTATATTCTAAGATTGATCTACAGTCGGGGTACCATCAGTTGAAAATACGGCCCAAAGACATGCATAAGACGGCGTACCATACGCGGTATGGCCACTATGAGTTTACAGTCATGCCATTCGGGCTCACTAACGCCCCGGCGGCATTTATGGACCTAATGAATCGAATCTTTCGTCCGCTATTGGACCGGTGCGTCGTGGTTTTCATTGACGACGTGTTGGTATATTCTCGGACCGAAGAAGAACATGAGGAGCATCTGAGACTCGTGTTGGAGATACTCCGAAAGGAAAAGCTTTATGCAAAGCTGAAGAAATGTGAGTTTTGGCTTTCGGAGGTCACTTTCTTGGGTCACGTCGTATCAAGAGATGGCATCTCGGTGGACCCAAAGAAAGTTAAGGCGATTAAAGATTGGCCTCGCCCGACAAGTGTAGCGGAAGTTCGTAGCTTTCTTGGACTTGCGGGCTATTACCGGCGGTTCGTGGAGGGGTTTGCCAGGATAACGACTCCACTAACGCGCCTTACGCACAAAGGGGCGAAGTATGTTTGGAGCCCCGAGTGTGAGCGGAGCGTTGAGGAGCTAAAGAATAGACTGACATCTACTCCGGTGCTTGCCTTGCCGACGCCGGGAGAGAGTTATGTCGTATGCAGTGATGCTTCATATATCGGTCTCGGGTGTGTCTTAATGCAAAATGGCCGAGTCATAGCTTATGCTTCGCGCCAGTTGAAGAGTTATGAAAAGAACTACCCGACTCACGATCTTGAACTAGCGGCGGTTGTTTTCGCGCTAAAATTGTGGAGGCATTACTTGTATGGGGAACATTGTGAGATCTATACCGATCATAAAAGTCTCAAATACTTGTTCACCCAGAAGGAACTGAACTTGCGACAGCGGCGGTGGTTAGAGTTGCTCAAAGATTATGATGTCACGATTTTCTACCACCCCGGAAAAGCGAACGTCGTGGCCGATGCTCTAAGTAGAAAGTCGGCGAAGAATCAGGCGACGGAGATTACACCTCAACCGGCTTTGCAAAAGGAGATGCAGCGGTTTGGTCTAGAAGTTGTGGCGCCGGGAGTGCCGGCAACACTTACCACCTTAGTTGTGCAACCAACCTTGATGGAGAATTAAAGGATTACAAGCATCAGATGAATTTCTCCAAAAGGTGCGGGACAAAGTTGAGAGCGGTAGTGCCGATGATTTTGGCATTGGAACCGACGGCGCACTACGATATCGGGATCATTGATGCGTGCCCAAGGACGACGACCTTCGGAGGGCGATTATGCAAGAAGCGCATCAATCTCCCTATAGCATTCACCCGGGCAGCACCAAAATGTATCGAGATCTAAAGTTGCATTACTGGTGGCCGGGCATGAAGAAAGATATAGGAAAGTTCGTGGCGCAATGTCTCACGTGCCAACAAGTAAAGGCGGAGCGTCGATTTCCGGCGGGAAAGCTGCAAAGTCTACCTATACCCGTGTGGAAATGGGAAAACATCGCAATAGATTTTGTGACAGGTTTGCCTAGGTCACAAGGCGGACATGACGCGATTTGGGTAGTTATGGACCGGTTGATAAAATCGGCGCACTTTTTGCCGATCCACACTACTTGGTCGGGAGACAAGTTAGCTCAAGTTTATATTGACGAGGTGGTGAGACTTCACGGGGTTCCGACATCTATTGTATCGGATCGGGACCCTAGGTTCACATCTCATTTTTGGAAGAGCTTACAAGAGGCATTAGGCATACGGCTCGACTTTAGTATGGCATTCCATCCTCAAAGTGACGGTCAATCGGAAAGGACGATTCAAATACTTGAGGACATGCTTCGAGCGTGTGTGCTTGATTATAAGGTCGGATGGCACGACCACTTACCGATGGCGGAATTCGCATATAATAATAGCTATCAAGAAAGCATTGCGATGGCGCAATTCGAGGCCCTGTATGGAAGGAAATGTCCCTCGCCAATACACTGGAGCGATGTGGGCGAAAAGATGGTTCTTGGCCCGAAAGTGGTGCGGGAGGAGGAAGAGAAAGTCCGCCTTGCCCGACAAAGATTAGTGACGACACAATCGAGGC
This sequence comes from Ananas comosus, assembly GCF_001540865.1. Classification (NCBI taxonomy): domain Eukaryota; kingdom Viridiplantae; phylum Streptophyta; class Magnoliopsida; order Poales; family Bromeliaceae; genus Ananas; species Ananas comosus. The sequence goes on from NW_017891062.1 coordinate 21,143, forward strand.
ATAAGAGTTATGCCGATAAGCGGCGAAAGGATATTGAGTTCACGGTAGGCTACCACGTATTTCTAAAAGTATCGCTGATGCGAGGAGTTAAGCGGTTCGGTGTTCGCGGGAAGTTAAGTCCCCGCTATATCGGACCCTTCGAGATTCTGGAACGAGTTGGTGTGGTGGCCTACAAGTTGGCATTACCACCGAGGCTCGCGGGAGTACATGATGTATTCCATGTATCCCAACTCCACAAGTATGTGTACGATCCAGATCATATTCTCTCGTATATACCGATAGAACTTCAAGAGGATATGACTTATGAGGAGTTTCTAGCGTGTAAGGAAGTGAATTCTCGAAACTCGAGGATTAGACTTCGACCAGAATCGACTATTCGTCGAGTGCGTAGGCTTCGGAAAGTCCGAAGGTGTTTATAATGCATAAAGTGCATTAAGGAGAGGTCCGCGAGAGCACCAGTGCAAAACTTGCACTGGAGCAGAAATGCTCTCGGGGACCGGTCCCTGGCAGGGAGGGACCGGTCCCATCAGGCTGGGTTGTGGAGGTCTCTGATGAGACCGGTCCCTGGTGGGCAGGGACCGGTTCCCGAACGTTGGCCCGACGAGACTTAGCCAAATTTGGCTAAGTCCTGAGAATGCAGCTCTCGGGAACCGATCTCTCGGACGAGGACCGGTCTCCCGGGGACCGGTTTCTCAGGCAAGGACCGGTTCCCGAACGCGAAATCCCCTCTGCTCGAAATGGCAGCCTTCGGGGACCGGTCTTCCCGAGCTGGGACCGGTCCCTCACTACGAAAATGCCCAGAGAGGGCTGATCCAAAGGATGAAAAGTTGAGGGGGCTATTTGCAAAATGGCCTTTAATAGGGCTTGGGGACCCCTCTCCTTCCCTCATTGCTCTCTAACTCTCTCACTCTCTCTCTCTAGAAAGAAAAGAAAGAGAAGAAGGAGAAGAAGAAGAGGAAGGAGAAGAAGGGAAGAAAGAAGAAGAAAGAGAAGGAGAAGACTAAGAAGAAGAGGAAGATCATCTTCTTCCCTCTCTCCTTCAACCTAGGGCAAGCTTGGAGCTTAGGTTAGAGGTAAGCTTCTAACCCTCTAATGGTAATTCTAGGGTTTTGGGTTTTTATAGGTTAGAATTGGTTCAAATGGAACCTAGAAGAGATAAGTAGATGGTTCGGGCTCGCAATTGAAGCTCGCACCATGGATTTCCCTCTCGTCGCCATTCTAGGGCACGGATTTGGGATTTTGGCAAATCTAGGGTTTTGATCTAATTTGTTGGGTCGCTAACCTAATTGCTAGGTCTCTGAACGCGTCGGCGAAGACGGTTTGCCGATCCGACGAGCGAGTGCGGAGTTATCGCCGAGTTGGGTACTCGAGGGCTCGTTCCGCCCCGAGGAGTTAAAGCGGCGTGCAAAGACCACAACGTCGAGTCTTCTACCATCGCGGCATCGCCAAGAGGTGGGTGGTGTCCATCCCGAAGCAATCGGGCTCCCTCCTATGTCTTAGTACATTTTGACCCCGCATCTTGTATTATTGCATTATAGGATTATTATGCATTGCCTTTCCTTATGCCTTCCTTGATGATATTGTAGCATATATTGGAACTGGACGTAGAGGATTGGTGAGGATTGGGTCGAGTCTTGTGAATCCTATAATGTAGAGAAAATGATGAACAATGAACGAGTGGCATCTAGTCGATAGCGAACCAACGGACGATTGGCAATCTAGTTAATAGTGTATGTGAAACCTATGGACTATATGATGATTGTAACCCTAGAGGATAGGGTATCCTCGAGATGAGGATTGGATCATGCTCACGGTCTGTTTAAATCTTATGATGGAAGCCCCACACAAGTAGTGCGCTCCGGATGTTGGTCACGCCAGGGATTGCCTATTTGGCCCCGCCAGACGGTCTCGGGTCCGTAGTGTGAGTTAATTCTCCCTACGTGTCGAGATGGCTAGTGAGCTGTAGGCAAGCCTTCGGGTAAGCCACGAGATTGATGAACAAGTAAATGAGGTAAACAACCGAGTGAATAGCTTTATCTTTGGACATGATAACCGGTTAGCTGCTTATCTATTTCATTGTACATGCATCATATACTTATGATTGGGCATAGTAGAGTAGTTTTATTCCGGTCATTTACAGCTTTTCTTATTATCTATCTATTGGTATATCTACTTGTGCCCGCTTGGACCTAGTGGGGAGATCGGCGGAGTCGGCGGCCGAACCCACTGGGAACTAAGGAAGTTAGTTCTCACCCCCATTTTACTACAGGTTCCAGTTCGGGTGCTCCCGGGGAGCGTGAGGATCGCGGTAAGGGCCCGGCGTTTTAGTCGCATTAGCTACCTCCCTTTTTGCATTAGCCGTCACCCTTTTGTACTTGAGAGTAGATGATGTATAGGGTGAGGTTCGAGTGATTGTATTTATGCTTTTTGGAAGAAAGTAAAGGATGTAATTAAACCTGTATATTATTGTCGAATGAATGTAATAGATAGCCTCTTCTCTCTTATGTACTTGTATAATTTCTATACTCGTATCTTGCTCTTGGTTGTTGCACTAGTGGTGCTTCTTGATCGTGTATTTATGAATTGAATTCCTGGGTAAATTCTTATACATGATCTGTTGGTTGCCTTGGGCGGACAGGGGAGGTCCTGTCCGTTCGGCGTCTGTCCGACGCGCCCGGGCCGGACCAAACTGGCAGCGGTCTCGGGGCGTGACAGATAAAGTGGTATCAGAGCACCAGAGCAAGTAAAGAGAGAGTCTAGGATGACCTAGAAGACCCTAGGTCGGTAAACCCTAAGGTTATAGGGACGTGAGTGAACGTGAACTCATGGCGATGGCGGAAGTTGATCGATTGGGTCAAAGTTGATGTCATGTCTCTAGCTGTGAATAGAGACGGATCCAAGTGATACTAGTTTCTCGGCTCGTAGTGGTTGTGTCGGCGGCCGACGACGCGACGCTAAGAGTCCAGAACTGGAACACTTGTGAGCTTCCGCCCGATTTCACTGTCGAGTCATTTAATTTCGTGAGCGTTGAAAAAGTTATCGGATTAAGATAACTAACCGAGTCGTTGCTTTTCAGGAGCAAATGTCCCCGAGGCGTTACGTGCGTAGGTCTGCTCCGGTACCGCCTTCTGCGGAGCCCGAGCAGACAAGATCGGAGGAAGTGCAGGAGCTGCGGGAGCAGGTCGCTGCAATGTTGGGCGCGATGCAGCGCCAGGAGGCTTGATTCGAGCAGCTCCAGGGATTTGTGGAGCGGCAAGCGGCAGCAGCGGCGGCCGCGACAGCGGCTGGAGATCACGATCCGCCCGCACCTTCGGCACGCGCGTCGGTAGCGGCCGAGGGTGAGGGCATAGCGGCGGTTCCGATGGCAGCAGTTCCCCCGCCGACAAGTGCGCCTCCGACTGCTTCGGGTTCGGCGACACTCGATACGACGGCCGACAAAGTGGAGCGGGAGCGTGCGCTGACGGCTCTGATGAAGTTTATGAAGTTTAAGCCACCAACTTTTGAAGGGGGGAAAGTGGAGCCGTCGGTGGTGGAGTCTTGGGTAGACTCTATGGAGACTCTCTTCGAGGATTTGTATACCCCGGAGAAGGATAAGGTGCCCCTCGCCACCCATTGCCTCGACAAGGCGGCGAAGGTGTGGTGGAAGCGGTTGAAGTGAGATCGACCCTCTGACCTTCCACCGATGCTCTGGGAGGAGTTCAAGAAAGAGATATTCGGAAACTACTTCCCCGACACCGAGAAGCGGAAGTTGAAGGAGAGGTTTCGTAAGTTGAGGCAGGGAGATCGTTCGGTGGCGGACTACGAGCAGGAGTTCTCCCACATTATAGACTGCGTCCCGGACGTGGTCAAGGACGACGCGGATCGAGCCGAGTGGTTCTTGCGAGGACTTCGGCCGTGGATATATCGGGCAGTGCAATTGTTCTAGCTCACAACTTTCGCTGAGGTTTTCAATAAGGCGCTGTGGGCAGAGCATGGAGATGCCCATGTGCGGGAGGAGCGTGAGTTGTTGACCGGATCCCAGGACAAGGGGAAGAAGCGATCAAGCGGCGGTCCGGGGGGACAATCGAGTTCGAGGAGGCCCCCGAAGCATCCGCGGTCGCAGTCGTGGGGCCGTGGGCCGCAGCGGTGCCCTATCTGTGGGGATCGAGGCCATCGGGCACCGCAGTGTAGACAACGACAAGGACGGTGCTTTAATTGTGGACAAGAAGGACACATTAGTCGCGACTGTCCGGCAAGGGCCTCGTCTACTCCGTCAGTCGCATCGACTCCAGCGCCCTCGCCTTATCAAGAAGGGGCCCCGTATGTTCCTGTATCGGCGGGACGCGCGATGGCGCCGCGCCAGCCGGAGGTGACTCGATCAGCGCCAAGCGGACGGGTATTCGCCGCTCTAGCTTGATCTCCTCCTTCTTCTTCTTCTCCTCCTTCTTCTTCTTCTCTTCTTTCTTCTCCTTCTCTTCTGTTCTTTCTTTTCTAGAGAGAGAGGGAGCAAGAGAGAGTGAGAGAGAGAGAGAGAATGAGAGGCTGAGGGAGAGGGAGAGAGAGAGAGGGCCTACATACCCCTCTATTGTAACAAAATCCATTTTAGCCCCTCAACTTTTCACCCTGTACACAGCCCTCACTGGGCAGAATTCGCGCGGAGGGACCAGTCTCCCCGACTTGGGACCATAGTTAGTTAATTCGGATTCGGCAAAAATTCGGTACGGGTATAATTCGGATAAAATTCGTCTTCGAATTTTTAAATTCGTTGAAAAATACGGCTAAAAAACGGATTTATCAATTATTCGGATACGTGATTTATACGGATATTATACGTTTACTAATTAAAAATTCGGGATAAAAAATTCGGCTATTAAATTAAATTTTTTTCTCTCAAGATTTATGCTATTAGCATAAATATTCATATCTTTTAAAAATATAAGAATAAATAGCTACAAAATTAAGCTAATTAAGTAAAAATTCGAAAAAATTTTTTTTTTTTTTTTT